>NC_088360.1:112594133-112626633 GCF_034508935.2 Berghia stephanieae
TCTACTAACTTCATCTCTTGTTGTTACCAACATAAGTGCCTGCTCCACCCACTTTTCTGAGTAGTAGTAGTAGTAGTAGTAGTAGTAGTAGTAGTAGTAGTAGTAGCCTAGAAAGAGGAGCTACGACTAGAAGGGACAACTAGCCGTTCGCGTGGCACATACCACACTTGCCTAGTGATTTGTTAGCGCGTGTTAGCAACACGCTCCTTTGCTGGCCGCCGGTTTCGCCTGGCTAGACTAGAGGGGGAGGGAGGGGAGGCCTAATTAAACTGGGCACGTTTGTGTGTACCCTTTGTTTTGTTTTTATTTTTATTGGGCCATGCGTTGTAGACACCCATCAGTGACTCTTTGTTGAAATTTAGTCTTTTCCATTTTAGTATTGAGTGGAGAACTGTTCCCACATGTTATAGACAACCATCAGTGACACTTGAGATTTCTAGATCGATAGTAGGCTAGTACAAATAAGATCTGATATATTTTAGAGATTGAGTTGAACATGGAAGACGCTGAGTTGTACATTTTGTTAATTTTGTGTCCCCCCCCCCCCCCCTTGTTTCTGTCTTTTCTCTCTCTCTCTCTATCCATCTATCCCTCTCCCCCCCCCCCACCCCTATCCCTATTTCCCCCCCCCCCCCCCCATCTCTCTCTCTCTCTCTCGCTATATTATATCTACCTACCCCTACCTATCTACCTTCCAATATATCTATCATATGTTAATATTTTGTGTCTGTGACATGCTGGACCAAAAGTATGGGAAGTGGGAAGAGTTTGTTTTGATTTTTTAATTATTTTTTTTTTTTTGGAAGGGGGGTTGTTGTTGTTGTCTCCATTCCTTTATTCTCTTTTCGTGCGGCTATGTGGTCTTGTGGTATGACACTCGCTTTCGGATCGGAAGGTCCTGGGTTCGAGCCTCGCTCGGCGCCTAGTTTAGGCCTTGAAAGACTCTTTACTCACATCCTATCACCGTACTCAGGTGTAAAATGAGTACCTGGTCGTCAACATTGTTGTCTCTGTCGGAAAAAAATTGTAACATCGCCTAACAGGCGTCATGTCTCGTTCTACATGTTACGTGTTGCTATTAGTCAGGGACCCGTTGTAAAGCGCTTTGAGCACATTTAGTGGATATTGCGCTATATAAAAGCTCACGGTTTTGTTTCTTTTTTAATAATAAAAAAAATTCTATCTTTGGATAGGACGATGTCTATCCTAAGTACTTTTCGCCAGATATAACAAACCCAGCTACCCATTCACTGCTGAATAAATAGAGATCAGAAGAAAAAAAAGCTCGACTGCACCCGGGATCAATCTCTGGCCCCTTGCGTGTAAAGAGAGTGCTCTATCAACTGATCTATCGGCCCCCCATATAATCTAATGGTGGTCTTTAAAAATACAGACGTTATAATTGTTATTTTTGAAGAAAGCTATAGTATGTGAAATTTGTATCATTTGATTAGTTAAAACACCAAACGAAATAACAATATTATTGTATCATCAAATGACAACAATGCGATAGAAAGGAGTGGTGACAAC
Organism: Berghia stephanieae; assembly: GCF_034508935.2. Lineage (NCBI taxonomy): Eukaryota > Metazoa > Mollusca > Gastropoda > Nudibranchia > Aeolidiidae > Berghia > Berghia stephanieae. Next base: position 112,595,664 of record NC_088360.1, read on the forward strand.
AGATAGCCAAAAGAAAAAAACCGGACCAGCTAGGTCCGAAACACACACATACACACAAACACACATCTTATAGTAGTCACATTCATTTCAAAGAATAACCCATTAAAGAAGAGGGGTGATGTCGTCAAAATAGATCATTGTCATTGCGATCATAAGTGTGTAGTAAATTAGGAAATTTACCCCGAGTAATGGAATCGTCCAAGGCGTCTCGCGGCCCCTCTTACCCCACCATACACACAAGAGGGCGTATGTGCAAGAGGGGGTTGGTGCGATTAATTAAGTGGGATGGGTGGTTAGGCGAACGACCTAGGCAAAAGGACCGAGAAAAGGCAGTAAAGAAACTAGAATCGCTGGGACCGGACATAGAAAGATAAGAAGTGAGGATAATAACGTTCAGTTCAACGGTTCGGTCTTCGGTTTGTCAGCTTGGGACCGGTCCTCCGGTCCCAGCTAAGGAACCGTGGGACCGGTTCTTGGGACCGGTCCTCAGCGCGGCACTACCTTGAATGTTTATACAGTGCACTCTGGATATGCCGACGTTGCCTAAGTCGATTTTTTTTCTTTGTCCCTCCCCCTTCTTCCTATATAACATTAGTAAAAAAACAAAAAACAAAACAAAATTCCACATAAGTCGATGTCGCTTAAGTCGATGTTCTTATCACTCATGACTACAATAAAATCACAAATAAACAAATATTTCCATTGGTTAAAAAAGCTACCAGTAAGAATTTTCAGTGGTTAAGAATATCCGCGAATGATTGGCGCTCATCGATGTGATGTAGGTGCTTTGCCTGACGTCCGTGTTCAATATATAAGCAGTATTGAATAACTTTAATTTCTCCATCTCAAATTTTACATTGTCGCAACAAGTTAAAGATATTTTTTTGGTTCTAATCCCAGGCTATCCTATGTAATCCTATGTAATGGCCCTCTTAATTAGTATCAATTTTATCAAGAATTCAAGTCAAGTCTACAGCTACAATGGCAAACCTATCGCGGAAAAGGAAAATTCGATGCATTTGGAAAGTCTGGCATGCGATAGAAAATCATCTCATAGGAAATTGGCAACCGGCTATTTCTGTCTCGACGATTTACAAGAAGCACGACCTTGACCTAGAGGCTCCTACCCTTCCGCTTTTCGCGGAATAATTTCACTTAATTGGTATACATTCCACATTCAAGGCAAACATTCCGCTTTTTCACCTTTGCAATCGAGGAAAATTTTTTTTTAAATCTCTAGTGAAAAAAAAGTGAGCTATGGCTTATTTCGTCAGCATCTCCTATGGTCAATCATCACACATTTTGTGTGTCTGATTAGTCCCTTCAAAGTGTGTGCTGTTGATGTCGGATAATATTATATGTTTGGGAAGGGGGTTAACCGAAGTATTATTATTATTATGGTGACTCCAATTTGTGAGGTCAATGACCTTGGTAATATTATATGTTGGCTTCAATCGGTAATAATATTATTGAGTACGGCCAGCTTCTTTCCCTATTTAATTTTAGCCCTGCGTAAGTGTGTGTGTGTGTGTGTGTGTGTGTGTGTGTGCTCTTGTAAAGGCGTCAAAATGAGGACATCCATAGGTTACACAAGCCACACAATGAGGACATTTTCAAATAGAGGTCCAACATTTTGGACCTCATTTTTTAAAGACCTCTATGGTCTATGTAATGTCTAGAATGAGGACCTGAAGTGGAAATAAAACGAAGACCTCATTTTGTCCACTTCATTGGTAACGTGTGTATAGCCCATTATACACATATTTTGATCTTATTTTCAGGGTTGCCAGTTTGGCATTTTAAATGCCAGATTCCAAAAATCTGGCATTTTTGAAAACCGTTTGGCATTAGAAAAATCATTTGGCATTTGGCATTTTTATTTGGCATTTTCTTTTCTTGTATATTATACTTCAAATGACACCTTTTCTTAATTATTTCTAAACGCTTAAAAACAAACATCTTCACATTTCTTTTTCATTCTTAAAATCCAACCGTGGTGTAGTGGTTTAGCACTCCACTTAGTAGTCAGTAGGTAAATAATTACCCCAACAGGAAATTTAGTATAATTCAAAAAAAAAAAAAAAATAAAAAAAAAATAAATAAAAGAAAAAGAAAAGAAAACACGCAAGCCACCAGGATATGATAGTAAATTGTCTATCAAAAGTGAGTAGTTTTCTTAGTGGGGGTGGGAGTCAACAGACTTTGGCATCTTTTTGAGTGTTTTGGCATTTTTTGAGTCTTCCCCTGGCATTTTGTTGAAAAATAATCTGGCAACCCTGCTTATTTTCACACACAACCCACGGGCTCATGAGCAAGTCATTCTCGTGTCATCTTTTGAAATGCTTTATTTGATTGGCTGATTTCAGCCAATCAAATAAGAGTTTAGTACCTAATAGCAGTTCCGATTGTTCTAGTTTCGATTTCCTGGAAAAAGTTTGCGAGGGTCTAAAATCAACATGTCTACTAAACGTTTGACTTTCAAGAACTTTTTTTCGCATTTGCAGGAATTAAATGAAAGGTAAGATATTAAATTATAGTATTTTGTTTTTATTACTTAGTAGTCACACTAATTATTCTTCATAACTTTCTTTCAGACTTTCATGTAAACACAGTTTCGACTTCGACAAAGTTGTGACTGTGCCTTGTACTTCTGCTCTTTTTTGACTATTGAAGAAAAATACCAACCGTGTCATTCGTTTTTCTTTCGGATTAAATATTCTATGGCAATATTTCCTTATTGTGTCAGCATCTATTGTAAACTTTGAAACAAATGTGTAGTTTGTAAGAATATAAGTCAATGTTTGGATCTGGTCATGACGCGCTTACTTCGATCTACATTGTTGTGTCTCGGGTGGGGGTTATAACAGGCTGGAAACTAAGTTGGCAGTGAACACTGAAACAGTTCCAATTGATATATAATTAAATAATGCATTGATAGAAATTTTCCCTGTGTGCTCGCTTTCTTGTATCAAGTCATGTAAAAAAAAAACCAACTTGATGTCTTATTAATATATAAATAAGTTAAGTAAGAATACCACTTGACCATAACGTTCTCCATCACTATCACTAACATTTTCTCTGTCACCACTACCTACAGTCACTGAACTCACACTCTGATCATGACCATCATCACCATTGTCAACAAAAATGCTTTAACTTTTACCTTTAATATTATCATTGTTGCTGTTATCGTCACTTACTTTTAATGAGTCTTTGCTCATCTCGTCTTATCATTTGTAATGGTAGACCTAATCACTGGGTTTTGATATTTCATACACAGAAAATCACAAAGAGACAACAAAGTATCAGAATCTCCGAAAGAGGATGAAGATAATGAAGTAAACAGGAAACACGACATCTTAAAACCAGAAGCAGAACTTGACCCGAGTGACCCTGATTCTATCAGAAATCCTTTCACTGATAGTTCCTCTAGTGAATGGTATGTTTTAAAAGTAATATAATTGGGATTGCTAACCTCATTATTTCTTGAAAATTAATTATCTACTCTCCTGGAATGATTCAACATTTTTTAATTATTAAGAGAAATCACGTTGACTATAATATTGATATTGATAATAATTTTGATGGTTAGTGGTCAGACTAATGACCATGAGCAATATGTGATTTTTCGTCTGGTCGGTGTGACCTTTTGAGACACTTAACATTTATTATGACATTCATCACAGATGTGAATATGGTGAGAGTACTACACTACCATGTATATTATGTAAGTTTCCAGGAAGCTGTTAGAATAAATTATATGTTCTGTGGTACCTGTTCCTTCTTTTTTCTTCTTTTTTTATGTAGCAATTTATTTTTTTAATTTTAAATATTTTATTTGTTCAATTGTTCTGTAAAGGAACAAATACAGATTATTATATATATATATATAAATATATATGAAACCATTTTCTTTCAGAGAGCCCAATTCCACCGATGAAGAAGACATTAAACTTTCAGACGAAGAGATATCAAATAAAAGTTCAAGGTAGGCAAATGGGGATTTGAAAATTCTTAGTCCAGTGTTAATCATATTGCTAAGTAAATAAAAATTAAATATATACATAAGCACCGGAAAGGCTAGTCCAAAACTGTGGGTTAATCCGTAATGAAAAAAAAAAAAACAACCTATTTCTCTATTGTATTGTCTATAGTGAATAATCTGGAAAGACGGTTAATCTGAGGTAATTTCTTGTTCCCAAACATTTCGTATTAAGCATTGTGACCTCCATTCCAATCAAAATGTCTCATTATAATTGAGATCTCATTTTAACTGATCTCCTATGAAAACAAAGTATGGTAAAAAGAATAAAAAAGGTTGCATTTATAAAGCGCTTATCTACGGTCTAAGCACTTTACAATGACAATTCACTTTCCCCCAATAAACAGCAAACATGTAACACATAGGACAAGACAGGCGACCTGTTAGGTGCGTTACAATTTAATGGGACAAGGGCAGAGCTGTCTTAACTGCCAGGTACTCATTTACACCTGAGTTGAGTGAGCTAATGCATTTAAAGGACACAACGCCCTGACAATAATTTCTGGGAGACAAGTTTTTTGTCACCCATCCATTCACCCATCATGTTCAATATGGCTTGACTATTCCAATTGATGAGACGTGGTTCCACTTCGGCCACTATTATTACAACTACTACAATAGATGCCGGATTCAAGCACGGTGTTTGTGAGGAGAGAAAAGTGTGCTTGAATGCGAAATAGACTTTATATTGTTATTTATCTCTAAAAAAAAGGGTATTTTTTTAACGCCCCTTTAAACACAGAATAGGTTATATAAAAGGCGACACCTCGGATTTAAAGTAAGTGTGCATTTAAAGTAAGTGTGCGATAGAACTATGGGATACAGCCGTGAAAACTCTGGTTTTGAGAAAAAAATTCCACTGTGGGATTCGAACCCTGCCCTCGAGGACCAAAGGCGAGTGACATAACCATTTGGCTTACTTATTTCTGTCTTATTATGATACACGTCTTTTCTTTATCTCTGGTCTTTTTAGACGTTTGCTTTGTGTGGTAATGTTTTTTATCTTTTCTTTTCTTTTTTTTTGCATGTGTGTGTTTGTGCTCTTGTAAAGGCGTCAAAATGAGGACATCCATAGGTTACACAAGCCACACAATGAGGACATTTTCAAATAGAGGTCCAACATGTGTGGAATCCATTGTGATGGTGGGTGGATGGGGTGAAAAAATGAAGATAAAAAATTGCCGACCTGACTGCTTTTGGCTAGAGTGTAAATTCATTGAAATGTTCATGTAAATTGTATCTTTTCATGAGTGGACTGAGAAAAATAAGAAAATCGCACTCCATTTTTATCCAGCCACATTATAATTGTTCTATTTCTTCTTATTTCTCAGCTACCCGGTGGATCAACACATCAGCGATTCTTGCTCTTCTTCTGGAAGTGCAAGCCCTCAGTATCCCATGCTGTTCACAACAAACACGAACGCTCCACCAATTGATATACAGCCACAATTTAAGAAATGGAGTAAATATCATTCATGTTTTTATTGTGATAAACAGATTATCAAAATGGCTAGACATTTAGAAATGAAGCAACAAAAATGAGTTATCGGTTGGCCAAATATTGTCATTGCCAAAAGGGTCTTATGAGAGAAGGAAAGCTTGGGTGAAGATAATAAAAGAAGGAGATTACAAACATAACTTTGATGTATTGGAAAAAGGAGAAGGTATATTGATTCCAAAATATCGAGGAAAAATGTACAAGTTGATGCACTTGTTCCCTGTCCCACTTGTAAAGGCTTATATCGCAAAAAGAAAGTAGCAGCTCATTCCTTAACCTGCTGTACAAGAAAACCTAGACGGGCCTATAGGGAAGGGAGTCTTATGTTACCTGTACCAAAGAATGTTTCAAAGTCCTTGTGGCAAAATGTCTTACTAAAGATGAAAGATGACTCGATATCCCAGAAGGCAAAAAGCGATGCATTGATTATTGCATTTGGAGAGCGAACATACCACAAACGTGATGTTGAAGAGCACACTGCTGGCCATATTTGTGGTAGAATGAGAGAACTTGCGCGACTCGTAATAGATTTAGAAGATCGGTCAAATGGAAATATTAAATCCCTCACAAATGCTCTCCTTGTGAAAAACTTTGACACCCTTGTCGAATCTGTCCGCAGTGTTGCAGAGTATTCGGATGAAACACATTCATTTGGGAAGGGTTCCCTTGCTCTCAAGCTCGGATTCTCTGTAAAGAAATGTGCATTCATACTGAAGTCACATGCCATCCAAAAGAGTGACCAAATGCAGAAAGATAATGCTGATAATTTTTTATCCCTTTTCACTGGAAGCTGGTGTGATCACATTTCATCATCAGCAAGCCAATCACTAGAAAGAAGGAAGTTCAACAGCCCCCAACTACTCCCTTGTTGTCAGGATGTAGAAAAACTGTACAGTTATGTTAAGAATCTAAAAGTGGGTGATTATCCCTCTGTAGCAAAAGCAGCTTTGTGTGAAATTTCTCTTTTCAACAGAAAAAGAGGTGGTGAGGTTCAGCGTTTGACTCTAGAGAATTTAGAAATGGGCAAAAAAAATCAGGAACCCGTTGATGATGAGATCATTCAATCTCTTACAGAAACAGAAAGAAGACTTGTTCAAACATTCACTCGCATAGAAATCAGAGGCAAATTCAATCGCCGGGTAGCTGTACTACTGACACACTCAATGTTGACCAAGATTGACATCATCATGAGGGAAAGAGATAGATTATCAATAAAGAGCAAATACCTCTTCGCTACTCCAAATGGAGAGAGGCCATATCGTGGAAGCGATGTCATTAGAGTTATGGCAATTGAAGCTGGTGTTTCCAATCCACATATTTTTACCTGGACGTCTTTAAGAAAACAAGTTGCAACTATATCCCAAGCTTTAGAAATTTCTGACACTGAACAAGACCAGTTAGCTCAATTTCTGGGATATGATATCCGCGTTCACCGCGATTTTTATCGCTTACCTCATGACATTCTCCAAAAGGCCAAAGTTGCAAAAATACTTATGAAAATCAACGCTGGGAAAAGCACTTCTGTGGAGGACTACTCACTGGAAGGAAATTTTGAATTGGAACCAGATAACAACAGTAGCTCAGGAGAGTCAGATATGGATGAAGAAGTGGAGAAATGCCAAAAAGACACACAAGAATTAGGGCCAAGTGAGATCAAGGAGCCATACGCTATTGTAGACAGATATGAACGTGTGGGACTTAATGAGAATTCCTCTGATACGAGAAAAAGTGGGAAAAGGCATAAATGGACACAAGCAGAAAGACATGCAGTTCTTAAACACCTTTCGGTATTCATAAGAATGAAAAAAGTACCCGGTAAAGCAGATATTGAAAGAGCAATAAATCAAGAACAATGTCTAAATGCAAGGTCATGGCGAAATGTTAAGGATTTCTGTTACAACGAAATAAAAAAATCTGTAGGAAAGTATTAGTCCAAAAATAACAGTAACCTACATGATTGATTATATCACATCCATATAAAAATTGTTGTCACTTTCTTTTTTAACCTTCTCTTGATATAAGAAATATTGTGTACATGATATCTTTCAGATATCAATGACTCTTACGATGGCTGAACATGTCTGTCTATAAAATTGCCTGTTGCTTAATAAGTTTTTTTAGCTAATGGATGATTGTTATGAAACTCAAACATAGTTTTTATTCAATAGTGTTTTTAATGGACGATTGTGTTTTATCTTTGTCTTGCTGAATGAAATGCACTATCACACATAACTTTTGTGGTGACATGAGTACTTTTAAAATTATTTCCTTTACATGATAATTTGTATTGCTATGTGGTCTAGAGGTTAGCAACACGACTTCTGATCCAGTGTTAACTGAAGTCATGGATTCAAACCCCATTGAGTAGTTGAGTCCTTGATCGGAAAAAGCGCTTAAATCCCATGTTCGAGTCTAATATGCTGCATGACCCGCCCTTTGTGTTGAGTGTTGTTGCGGCTGGGGACCCATTGTAAAGTGCTTTGAGCACGTTTAGTGGATATTGTGTTGTATAAATGCTCTCTTTTGTTAATAATTTTATATATGATGAATTGTTAAAAATGACTGTTTATAATCCAAATGCAGTCACCTGGGCTAGTCTAGTAAAAACGTTATTGTACCATTGTGGTCTGGGGATTTATTGGGAATTACAAAGTGTAAAACATGTTGATTTGTTCTTGTCTCTTTACAAAGAATACAAGGCATGTATATACAAGAATGGAATGAAGAGGTGGCAAATACAGGTTCATTTAAACTTTTCAAGAACATCAGGTCATAATTTAAATATGAAGAATACTTGAATATGGTGAACATGTCTCACCGTATTTCTATCACAAAAATTAGACTTAGTAAGTTGGCATTAGGGAGAGGCTAAATAGGCTACATTAACTTGTTCATTGGCCTTGTATGATTAATACTGTTGAGTGTATTTACTCATGGAGCCAGTGAAGGAAGGATACAGTGGGCTGAACACCTGCTTGTCTATTTTTCCTGTTCCATAGTAATCTCCAACTTGCACTTGACCTTGTCCTTTAAATGGTACTTAAGGTTTAGTGCACAGTTGACCACTACACTGCAATAGACGGTATTTTCAGGGGTTGGATAAACAAACAAGTTTGCATTTGTTTCTAATAGAACGAGGGAGATGGGGTAAAAATAAGTTAGAGAAAAAAGTATATATGTGAGCTTGGTGGGATTATTGAATATGGATATTGGCTCTTATATAACCTAGTTTGTGTTGAAAGCGCCGTTAAACCCCACAAACAAACAAACAAGAATATGAATATCACTGTCTGTTAGTTTTTCCTCGAATGTGAATGAAAGAAATATATGTTGTCTAATTCAATGTTGATTAATCGGTAATCCTAATATTCACCATTTCTTACGACTTATGAAAAGTACTGAATTTAACACTGTGAAAAGGTTGGAAATGCTATGTTTTAGAATTCTCAATCAATATGGAAGGGAATTGATGGCAACAAGAAATAAAGTACCGAAGATTTCTAATCAAGTTAAAATAGAAAATTAATCTGAGTACATGAATAGTAAATAAAGTGATATACCATCATCATCATCATCATCATCATCATCATCATCACCATCATATTTTTTTTCACAAATGTTTTTGTTATGATTTTTTAGATTGTATTTGAAAAATTGGTTGAAAACCTAATAAAAATGTTATTTGTTAAAATATGAATCATGATGCCTACATTTCTTCACTTTTTAAATGATTTGTATGATTTAGATAAATGTAATTCAATGCACTTTCTGTGTGATGGGATGAACTCAAAAAGGATCATTTTTTAATTTATTTTTCCCCGGGCCTCTAACCCTTACCGCCATGGTTAATGCTGTTACTTAATATCTAAATCCAATTCAGTGTTACTCATTTCAAACTTGAATTTATTTTTTACCTAAAGTAGTAGCTTTCATTCGTCCATCAGACTTTTATCATACCTTTTTCTGGTTAGTATTAGTTTTATTTTTACTCATTCTTTCATCAACCTTAAATGTTATTATTAAATTTATTCTATCCTGATCCTAAAGAGGAACACAGGTGAACACAGGATCCTATATTCCCCATAAACTTACTTGTTATGCTTACATGTAGCTTATAATTTTTGTTGTTTATTTTTCTTTTATATTTGATCTTTATACATCATGAATCGGCATTCAAAGCTACTAAAATTATCTATGATTTGAACCGTCGAAATATTATTTGGTTGGTTGTGTATCAGTAACAATCAAGTGAAATTTTCTTGGTTCATGATAAACATGACAACACTTATTTAATTTAGTTTCGTGAACATTCCCAATCAACGTAATTGTAATTAATACAAAGTCAATCGAAATGTGTTTAATAAAGTTTCATTTAGAATTTATTCTTGCCTTTTGATGATTATTCAACAGTTGTGGCAATTTTTAAAATGTTTCATTGTGGTTTGTTTTGTCACACGTCTATGATTCATGATGGCTTTTTAAGTTTGTTTCATACAGTGCGCCCTGCCTGGAGAGGTCACGTTTAGTTGGATGGAGGTTGTATGCAATCAGTAGGGTTGTATCGCACTGTCCCATACAAATCCACCAATTGCACATGCTTTATCAGTGCCTGCTCCCATATTGCTCATCGGGAGATTTTGTAGCTGGATTATAGAAAAACAAAATGGGTATTTCAGTTCTCTTCGCAAAAATTGCAAATAAATTTGAGAGCTGTTTGAAGTTTTTATCAAAAGAACAAACAGTGCTACTGGAGTTTGGTTAGATCCAGCTCGGCTTGTACAAGATGCATTGTGCTGATGTGGTCCTGATTCAATACGACTCTTATCTGTCTGGAAGCAAATTTGTGCATGTATTGGATTTGAACCTCTATAACTACTATTAATAATTTGTACAAGTTAGCTAAAGGCAAATCAGTGCCAGAAAGGCACAGAGAGAAGGCATGTTGAGCTGGCATTGGTTTCATTTGATTTTTAAAAAAAAATCCTTTTTCTTCAATCTTCATCTACTATTCATTACCCTATCGCTTAATATGAGATGCATTGTACTTATGGGGCTGAATGGGCAGGTGATTGGACTATGGATCAAGCGGTCCAAATTCGAACCTGGCTAAGTCCATTGCAATTTTTCAAGAAAATTTACTGATTGCTCCATTCAACCAAGGTGTAACAAGTACCGGTTTTGTTGGGGGAAAGTGTCTCTGCGATAATACTAGCATCCTGAATCCTATTGAGAGTAATGCATCATTGGTGTCCTACTTCATTCTTACCCAAACTGGAATAAGCTCCAACTCTCATGAGTCTTAGTTACCAAGTTATGGTAATGGGTTTTTTTATTCTATGACCTCAATCTGTTCTCACACAAATCATAAGGCCTCATTCCACATACACACTGGTTACACATTACCCATCATTGGACCTCCTTTGGCCACATGTCCCCATTTTGATTCGTGGCAATATAAAGCTTCAAATAATATTTAACTCAAATTTAAAGTTGCAGTCATCTTGTGGATGATTGCTTCTTGCCAGAACGTCTTATAAAAACTGTTTAAAGCAGTTCTTTCTATAGGGCCTCATTGTGCGTTTGAATGACACAGACCTCATTTAAGGCCGAATACACGTATTTGTGTCGGCACGCGCGTTTGTTTGTTTAGGTGTGTGTGTGGGGGGGGGGGGGGAGGGTCCTGACAAGGTTAAATCCATCCATTCAATGCTTTGCTCTCTGACGGCCAGGACCTGTGTGTTCTCTATTATTATTTGACCCCATTCTTAGTCTTTACACATTCTGTACATTTTTAATCATTTGAGTACTTTTGAATTATCTATTACATTTTCTGTTGCAAAGCATGTCATAGTCAATAACAGTAAGTTGATTCCTCTTTTTAAAAAAAATCTCAAATTTCGATTTTTATGTATTCTGATTCCTTAATGGGGGTAGGAGCCTCTGATGACCACTACAGAGACCGCGCGATATGAAGGGACATACTTATTCTAGATTGGTTGCTTTGTTCACATGCGTTTTTGCTCTTGGTTACACTCCGGTTAAGTTGATTTTCGGATAAGTCGGATTTTTTTCTCGGTTCCCCAGGGCATCGTCTTATCCGGAGTCCACTGTAGATAGTATGCGCTTGGCTAAGAAGCTCATAACATTGCCATCCGGAAGTATAACGGGCCAACACACAAAACTGTGTGTATCCATGAACGTTTATAGTCAGGTAAATACAGTTCAGTGAGTATTACTCATAAACGCGGATGGCAAAAAAAAAAAAAAAAACAATAACAAAGACCTGAGTGACGTCATCTTCGAACTATCTATAGTCTGATAGAAGTAGTGAGAACCAATCATTAACATGGCTGTTTAAAATAATAACAAAGAGCTGTGCGACGTCAATTTCGTTCCTTCTATATCTTGAAGCTCTCGTAGATTGATTTACAGCTAAATAAATAATTTTCTAAGAACTCCATCTAAAACAAGAAATGTTAAGCTTATGTTGACTTGATTCGTGGCTTGCCGCGTTGTCGGTTGCATTTCATTTGATGTGGGCTTTTATTTTCAGTTTATGATCCTTATCATGAAGCAAACTAAATCATCGTTTCCGTTGAATAGAATATTATGCACATCGCTTTTCCTGGATGCACAGAATGCGCAACAATCAATAGAGGGTTATTTTTACTATTATTATCATCATCATCATCATCATCATCATCATCATCATCATTATTATTATTATTATTATTATTATTATTATTATTATTATTATTATTATTATTATTATTATTATTATTATTGGTGGTGGTATTACAGTTGTCATGTTGTATTTTTGTGGTTATTAATGGTATCATTTTATTCTTTGGTTCCATTTACCTTTTTTTTCTCACTTTCATGTATGTTGTCATCAAATTGCATGAATTATTGGCGAAAGCCTAAGATTAAATAAACTTTGAAACTTTGGTTATAACGTTCTAATCAGAATTATTTTACCGGGGCTGAGAGAGGACTGATTTGGTGGTGCACGATAGATTATCTTTATATGATATTTAACTAAGTGATGGAAAGATTGATATTGATATTTTAAAAAAATTGTGATACCGCTATGTAGAAATGATTTTGTTTTGTTATAGTCCGTTCCAAGCGTAGCCATCCTTAACTTATAGCCTGACACTGACTTCTATATTTAGTTATTTAGGCTTATTGAAGTTTCATTGGCAAAATCAAGTTGTCTTAATCCAGACCGAAAGTAAACAAAAATATAGGAGGATGACCAGTATCAGTCTCCAAGCATTTTCTCAAAATGACCGGTTGGAAAAATATATTTGTATGATGATGATGAGCAATCAAAAGTTAATATTCAATGAGACAATTCTTTTTTCAATAAGAGAAGCAGAGGAAAGTACAGAAAACAATTAATTTTATTTCACATAGGAGATTATCACAGAAAAATCTTACCTGATCAAGTTCAACATGAATAGAAAAATAAATTGTTGTTGGGCCACTGGGATCACCCCCCCCCCCCCCCCCCCCCACACACACACACACATACATCAGTGCTGATGGTGACAAAAAGTGAAAAAGTAGGAAAATGTTGAACAATTGCCTTTAAGCCCCATATTTACTGCACTAAACCCCACTTTTAGAGCAATTGAGATGATAGACTATCATTGATACTCTAGCTAACTTCTGGAGAGTGGGAAACTGCACCTGTGTGTTCCACCACATCAACTCTCTCATTGCTAGCACATTGGTTCGAGAAAATGTAATTTTTAAAAGGAGTGAAAGCCTCCTCTGGACTCCAAAATCGCGGATTTCCGCGGATCCGAGGAAAAGCACCAGCACTGATACATATCTTACACATAAGATTCTCTCCGTGTGAACTTTTTTGCCACAGCAATTTTCAGAGAGAAAGCAAATTTAAAATCTCAATATTATCTTCCTAAAAACAAAAGTAATAGTTGAATGCCGGGGTATTACATTTTTGGAAATGTGAAAACTGTATATAGTATAGTGTCCTGCGAATTAAGCTTTTACTGATCTAGGGCGTGGATAATTCTTTGCAGTCATCTCAGTTTGATGTGGGGCTCAACTAAGCTGAATCTGTAGTTTAGACAAAGGTTGTCAAATTGCCTCTTGCAGGCGTTTAGGTCTGGAGCTTCAGCAACTGAGATTGGAAGGTTGTTCCATCGATCAATTACTCTTTGGCTAAAGAAATGTTTGACTGATGTGTTGCATCTGGCTTTGTTCAATTTATATCTGTGGCCTCTAGTACTACTGTCAGAAAACATACATAATCCCTTCTGGACATTGTACAGGTCGTGGGTAAATTTATTTGTTTCTATCATGTGGCCTGTTGATACGCCTATATGCCATACTGGGGATTCCAATCATTTTCAGTCGTTTTTCATACCCTATATCTTTTACGCCTGGTGTTATCTTTGTTGCTCTGAGGAGCACACCTTCTAAAAGCTTTTTGTCCTTTTCAAATTTCATATTTGGGTGATCATGATGAGTTGCTAAATTCCAGGTGAGGACGAACTAAAGCATTAAAAATAAAAAGCATTCTCATGGATTCCACATTGAGAAATGTAAAGGACCGTCTAATGAGTCCAATGATTGTTTTTATGTTGATTTTGAGAAACCATACCTTGAATTTATTTATTTTTTAAATTATTATTTCATTATTTCTTTACTTGGTTCTTTCTGCAATGTTTGTTTGTTTGTTTGTTTGTTTGTTGCTTTAGGTCTCTTCCAACACAATTGAGGTTATATGAGAGACCGCTGAAACAAAAAAACAAGCAATCTAACAAAAATAGTACAAATGTAAATCAAAATCATAACCTAAAAATATCATAAGCTAAATTACAAATAACCAAGAACAAACAGGCAGAAGATTTACAGAAAAAAAAATATCCCCTGTCAAAAATACAATCACAAACCAAAGAAGCAGGATAGGCTAGTAAAAAGAAGAAGAAACGACATCACTATCGGATCGTACACGAATGCGAACATCATAGGTATATGATTCAAGGGTGATGCTCCCATCCAACCACCCGCTTTCTGCAATGTGATTACTTCTTACAATATAATTCCCCACAGCTTACATATTAGCCCCAACCATAAAATTTTGAAAGTGAAAATTTTGGGGTGTCCATGGTTGAACCCAAAACTTTTTTTATTGCTTATCTTAAAAAAATAAATAGAGAGAAAACAATTTTAGGCAGTCTTCAACGTAATACTAATGCGAAGTATCCCCTAAGAGTGTGGTAGGAAGTGGAATTAACCCACAGTGGCCCATAGTGTGATGATAGTACATAAAATGGCGAGATAGATCTCTCCATCAAATAATTAAAATCTACATTAAAAAAAATATTTTCATATCAAATTAAATATTGAATTATCCTTACATTAAATTATACAGATGAATCCTTACTTTTCTTTAGTAATCCATTACAAAATTGTCAGTTGCCTCTAAAATCAAAAGTAAAAATTAAAATATGCTGTTCCATAGTTGTAAAAAAAAAAGTTTGGCAATAATAATAATAATAATAATAATAATAATAATAATAATAATAATAATAATAATAATAATAATAATAATAATTGGCATTTATTGCTCATACACTTTAAAGGCATTTTTTACAGTGGGTTGGGGAAGGGAAAAGTGACATGAAGGAAATTTTTTTCATTACATTTGAATGTTTCTCAATCTCTAATCTTAATACAATGGAATCAGCATAAAGCCAACACTCTTAAAGTCAACACTTCTCGTTGGTCCCAAATTTTCTGTTCTTTACTGTTATGCCCTAGCAACCTGGGTGTTATTGTTAGGCATCACCCAAACGAGTCTAGAGTTTGACCGCCTTCCCAGGGTGCTAGCTATGCATTTTTGTATCCCGCCTTTAGCCAATCAGGGTTTGAGCCTGATGCTTATATAAGTGTAGCGCAGGAAAAAAGAGGGGCTTTTTTGTAAGTTATGTTGAATTGAACAGAATACCAATTTCGAGCGAGCGGTCCTGTTCTATATCTTTTATTTATTGTAGTGTTCCCTATTCGTGGATGTAAGGAGAAAGGATAAATGGCTAAGTAGAGTTGTATCATTTCTATTTTATGTTATACATGTTATTTAGTTACATAATAAATGTATCATGTTAGTAAACCTTGCTCTCTATTCATTTTATAATTGGCAGCATAGACTTTCTCCTTCTTTCCTTTCCCTCTGAATCAGGCTAGGCCCAGAGCAGTGGCCTGATCTTCTTCTCTGAGGGAACTTAACGAGTTCCCTCCTTCTATACTTCTAGTCTTTTCACTTTCTTTTCTTTTGTCGACGTTTCGTGTTTACTGGTTCTATTGACTAACCAGGAGCACCCGAATCGTCACATTTACCTAAATGTGTTCCATTGATAATGGGTAAAGTCAACATTGCTTAAAGACAACCAACCTTTCTAGTTCGAGGATAATGTATATATGTTTGAGACTGCAGAGAGCTCTTCTCTGACATTTGATAAACCCATCCCCCAACCTCCCTCACCTCCCACTCAAATAAAAGACAAGTGATATACTGATGATAAAAAATACCTTAGCAATATCGTGAAAATTACATATCTTTCTCCATACTCCCGTCATATTTCTAATTCTATTTATTTATCATAAATCTTTACACCTTTGAATGGTGAGATACAATAAATTCTCAATTATAAATATAATATTAAAATCCAATAATCAAGATAATCCACATACATATCATCTGCCAATACCTTCATTCTTCCTTGACAGCCAATTTTTCCAAGCCCTTTGTGATAAATTCAGTAACATACAAATCTTCCTATATTTCATCTATTCTTATTACCCATATTTATGGGGACTGTCAAATTGTTTTCCATTCCCCGCTCCTTTTTAGTGAATGGAAATTTCAAGTACATAAATGTGAAGCATATGCTAGAGTTTTAATGCATTTGACATCCATGTTTGCTTTAACTCACCCAAGCTTCAGTTAAAAAAAAAAAAAAAAAAAAAAAAAAAAAAGAAATGCACAGAAAAAGTTAATGGTCAGCACTGAAATTTCTTTCCCCCTTAGTCGAGCTTATTGTGACGACATGATGTTTGTGCTGTCATGTTTAAATAAAAAGATAGATGATCAAAACAACAATATCAACAAGCATGGGACCATCATGGTATTTTTCTAGCAACTGTGGGACAACCACTGTATTTTTCTAACAAATGATACAACACCCCAACTTTGGATCAGTGAAATTCTTATGGGATCTCATTTCAGATCCTCACTTGGGATGGTTCAGTTCCAGTTGTATGGTTTGTTTTGACTACCCGGTGACATATCTTCTCATTTATATCCGTGAACCAATCTCTCAGATAGGTACACCCTCAAAATGTATTTGATGTGTCTCATCACTGTATTCAATATTTATGCTATTTGATCAATAACAAATTTCACAAATTCATTTAGAAGTTGATATGCGCATACATCAAGTATCAATAATAGTATTGACATACGCAACATCCCAGTGATGCAGCATTTTTAATTTTCAGAAATCTTGAACCGATTTCTCAAGATAATATCAGCATTTTTATGTATCATTTATATTGGAAAGTTAGCACATATAAAATGAGTTGAAATAA
This sequence comes from Berghia stephanieae, assembly GCF_034508935.2. Classification (NCBI taxonomy): domain Eukaryota; kingdom Metazoa; phylum Mollusca; class Gastropoda; order Nudibranchia; family Aeolidiidae; genus Berghia; species Berghia stephanieae. Next base: position 112,612,829 of record NC_088360.1, read on the forward strand.
TCATAATCAATTAGTTGTCTACCTTTAAACAAAGTCTAGAAAATGAATTGTTGAATGCATTAAATTTTTTTTTAAGTAAAGTACGAAAGAATACAATAGTTGTTAAAATAAAGGATGAAATACAAACTTTCTGATACTTTATTCAACCATAGAGTATAATATACATTACCCCGCCACAGATAAAACCAGCCCACAATGCCAGTTTTTCTTACTTCATTCCTATTGGGCATTCAGGCAGAAATCGTTGATATACTTCAGTTTAACATTTTATAAGTCATGTTTTGTAAAACAATCAATGTAACTAAAATTCTTTATAAGTTGACGATTAACGAATCTGGTATTTAACTATAAGAAACACTTAAATTAAGGTGCCATTTACAAAAAAAAAATGGTATAAATGAACTTCGCAAAATTTTATTATCTTCTCTCTTTCACAAATTTGTTCATATATAATTTCCTCCCCTCTTTACATTACCTTCTTAATATTTTAAATTATGCTCACAAAATCTGTTTTATTGTTTACATTAAAGATAGAACTAGATGGAATGTTGATTGATAAAACTGCTATAAAGGTTTAGATAACCAGTACAATAACCATATGAACAGTATGACATATTGACCAACAGTGGTGAACATTCTTCACTAATACCATTCAATTAATCATCAAAGTACAAATTTTGATACATGAATATGAATACGAAAAATGCAACAAAAGAAAGAAAGAATTTTTTTAAAAACTGACGCAACTTGATACACTTTTAAGTCAAATTGATAAGCAAAAAAAAAAAGGATAATACACTTCATTTCAAGGATCGAAGGTCAAGGTAAACATGTGTCTTCATCATTCTTGAGTTAAAAAAACCCCACAGAAAATAAGACAAAAAGAGACTGGTTCAAAAATAGAATAAAAGCAGATACAACAATTTACTTGTGTGCCTGGTTTGAAACTGGTCACAGGTTTGACAATCTTCCATAAAAAAGACTTGACAGGATATCGGGGAATAAAGGAGACAACTCTATGAGAATTGACCATGTAAATGCTAGAAATACTTAAAATCAAATAAATATATTAATATATTAATCTTAAATATGACATGGCGGGCGGAAACAGCATGACTTTATCCATAATAAAATAACTTTTTGTTGGTTACCATCAACTTACTTCTTATCAATGGTGTTACCCTCATTAGGTCAATAATGACTCATTTGTAGACTTCATTAATGAATAATGCTGAAAGATAACTAAATGTTTATACTCACAGTGGAAAAAATCTTTATAAATCTCATCTAAAAAACAAAACAAAACAAAACAAACAATACATGATAACAAATATATATATATATATATATATATATATATATATATATATATATATATATATATATATATATATATATATATATATATATATATATATATATATATAATATATATATAAAATCATATCATTCATCGAATTTGTATTGCGCCCAAACATTTTCAAACATGGTTCTACAGTCAACAACACCTTGTAATTTGGCACACAAAAGGAAAAGACCAGACATTTTTCTATGTAAAGAGTAAGTTTCTTCTGGGGGAGCTGTGAGTCGATGCTTTAACATGACAGGGATGATACTTTGAATGCGGGCAGTGATGCTTTGTAAACCAAAGTCAAATTCTTCATTTGAGAAAGCCTCACCAAGAAGCAGGACTGCATCACAGTGAGCCTCTTCCATCACCTAAGAAAAGAAAATATAGGAAATTTATGAAGATACACATATCTGATGACTGAAAAGTGGTCTGTGCATCAGTCGAGCAAGATGTGGACTAATATGTAGGTACCATCATTCTACAGTGGAAGAATTTTGCAATAATAATAATAATAATAATGCTGAAAACTTATTTTTGCTATAACTCCGAGACACCAGTCTCTAAGCGCTAAAATTTACAAATAATTTGGCTGAAACATACTCATTCACACAAACAAGCAAACACACACAACACAACACAAACCAGATGCCTATCTTGCTTCTCATATAATATCATTAATTTACTAAAATGGAAACAGATATGTTTTAAACGAATGTTTAAAAATAGACAAAGATTCTTTTTCACGATTGCTCTGTGGTAAAGCGTTCCTAAAAGAGGGTCCGAAATGAGAAAAGGATATCATTCCAGCATTTTGCATATTCGAGGGACAGCTAGTTTGGTGGAATCACTGGCCGAACATAAGGGGCAGGATTTTGAATATCTTTCAATTAGTTCCGAAAAGTAGGAAGGGGCAGTACTTTCAAGACAACGACACATTTTGAATTCAATACTTTTTTCAACAGACAGCCAATGCAGGTCATGAAGCAGATGTTTGGCAGAATCACACCTGTGCTTCATGAATACTAGCCTGGCAGCGCTGTTCTGGACAATCTGAAGACGTCTCAGATTATATTGCGAAATGCCAAACAACAGAGCTTTACACCAATCCAATTTCAATAGACTGAGGGACACAACCAGGTGTTTGGTCACATCATCAGATATGAACCGTCTAATGGAAGCAAAAAAGAGAGATCTAATCAATTTATTAACCTGATGCTCAATCGACAGTCCAGAGTCTAAGGATGTGCCAAGGTTTTTGACTTTGTCAACAATTTGAATGGAAGCATCCCACAGCTTCAAATCTGTTTCACTTTTCCACTTCCTGTTCCCCACATACATCACCTCCATCTCATCATCATTCAGTTTTAGTCTGTTCTGATTCATCCATTTCTAAACACTTTGGATACAATTCTTACTAATGTCTTGTAAATTTCTTGTATTGGAGACACAGCACAACTGCGTATCATAAGCGTATTGATGGTAAGATAGACCAAAACTTTTGATGATTTTAGACAGAGGGCCAACACACAGAACAGTCTAAGTACTGTACCCTGAGGAACCCCACAATCAGGAATGATTCCTTCAGATCTATATTCGTCCACCGTAATGATCTGTTTACGATTAAACAAATATGACCTAAACCAATCAAGTGCTGCATAAGTAATTTCGAGACGTTTGAGGAGAAGATTGTGATCGATAGTGTCAAAAGCGGAAGATTGTTCAAGCAAATTCAGCAATGAACATGAACCATTGTCTATGAGAGAAGATCATTAACAACCCAAACAAGTGCATTGCTATCAATACAATTAATTTCATATAATGTAGATAAAAACATCCTTGCAATTCACTTTAAGCAGCAGTCTGAAGGACTTTAATACAAAGCACATTTGATTTGTGAGGCAACTTATCTTGTTGCCAAATAATAAAATAAAGAATCTTATTCAAAAGATAAAATTGAAACCTGGACAACAACGGTTTCATTTTAAAAAATTATCTTACCTTGGTTTCATAGCCTGTAAGAAAACCCAATTTTCTAGACCCATGAAGAATACCAACCCTGTCACCATCAGCAGCGGCTCTAATAATCTTGATGTATTCATCAACAAACTCCTTGCTGTATTCTCGACTAGCTCCAAAATCTAAAAGTATTAACTAGGAAAAAGAAAAACAACAACATATAAGAAGTAGCCTTGCAGACACTATATATAAAGATAACAGACTTTAAATTAAGACTTGAGCTCATAACTTTGTTATATTTTAAACTTTACTAAACTTCCATGGAACTTTAAAGAGCTTAAATAGCTCAAAAGCCAACATTTGTTAAGTAAAAAAAATAAATCCATGAGTGAAAAGTGAATGCATCATAACATCTTTCATGTGATCTAATAAATATTTTGTCTGTATTACCATAAAAAAATGATTTTAAAAAAAATCATTATCATGTATGTAAAAAATCCAGTATATAAAATCATGCTCATAACGTACTTTGTCTGTGACGGGATTATAGAAGAAATTGGACCAGTTTGGATCAGTCTGCATGTATCTCCAAATAAAGAGCTCTTTCAAACACAGATTGAGCATATTATTACAAATCTGAGAAGATAAATCAAAAAGGTATTGTCAAAAATTCATAAGTAAACTAATAAGATCAAATAAAATATGATAAGACAGGAATCTTATCAACACAATTGGAGAAACTGCATGAATAACAAATCAAAACTTGTAAATAATTGTCACACATTAATGATAATGCGATATATATATATATATATATATATATATATATATATATATATATATATATATATATATATATATATATATATATATATATATATATATATATATATATATATATAGGGCATTTTGCTTTGTTGAATAGTTGAGCCCTGATGGTTTTAAGACTAAAAAATAAAAAAAAAGCAGTTAAAACAAAAAAAAAACAATCAAAGAAAAACTAAAACACAAACAAGATTTTAAAAATAAGTAGTGAAGCTTTATATGCAGCCTTAGGTTCTATGTTTTGTGTTGATGTAAAGCGCCAAGAGCCTCATGGTTGGGGATACAGTGCGCTCTATAAGAGTCTATTATTAGCATTTATTTATAGACTGAATGAATTTTGATCTGAATCTGAATGTTACTCAAAGTTGACTCAATTCGGAGTATTTGTATTCAAGGATGCAGAGTTGTCGAATGTGATTAGGCTGAAGAATTTTGATAATCTTCACTCGAAGGAGCGGCTATGTGGTCTAGTGGTATGACACTCACTTTCATATAGGAAGATCCTGGGTTTGAACCTGCTCGGTCCATAGTTGAGTACTTGGAGAAGGCTCTTTACTCACATTCTGTCACGTTACTCAGGTGTAAAATGAGTACCTGGCCGTTAACAGCGTTGTATCTGTCCGAAAAAACTGTAATATTGCCTAACATGCGTTATGTCCCGTCCTAAATGTTAAATGTTGCTGTTGGCCAGGGACCCCTTGTAAATCGCTCTGAGTACGTTTAGTAGACTTTGCGTAATATAAAAGCTCAATTTTATTAAAATCTAAAAATAAAAATCTGCTGTGTTCACATATGATTCGGGAAGAGTGTTCCAGTCTTTGATAGTGTGGGGTGCAAATGAAGATTTGAAGATGAGTTTGCAGATTGGTGTTTTAGTGTTTTTGAGTGGGTTTTTTTTTTTTGAATGCGTTAATTTCGTTGTATGTCTAGTTGTTCTGGTGAGATGGCCATCATTTTGTTTGAAATCATCGATGTATAAATTAGGAGGCTTTTAATCATATAGTTATATTTTGTAACAAGAACTTGTTTCTCTCAATCATCTCAGTAAGGAATGGTTTTAATACCATATTGCTCAGCAAAGTTTGTTTATATGGAACTTACCACAGTGCACATTATAGGTGTTATTTAAATTAAATGTTATTTTTCATTATCATCTTTATCATCATCATCATCAAACTATATGCAAATGGGATAACTACCACTTGACATAACCGGCATCGAATACCCCACATCATTCAAGGATTTTTTTCACATACACAAGAACACAAAGAAGAAGGAATGACAAGAGTGACAGTTTTGTGTGGTGTGATAAAATTGCTATAAGATTTGTGTTCTTGGGCACCGTGTCTTTTGCATCTTATAGAATGGTATTTGAACTTGGAACTGATGATCATGTGATGTGATGATAGTTTGTTATCTTCATTATCATTATCATCAACAACAACATCATCATTATTAGTACTAAAATACTACTTCTGCTGCTGCTGCTACTACTACTCATAATTATCATTATTATTATTATTATTATTATTAATTATTATTATTATTGAGACTCTCAATCTGGTCTTCCATCATAAAATTTGATCTACCTTATTTCTTGTGTCCTGATCCATACTGACACACTGGTCAACAGGAACTCCTTCTATAAACTCTGTTGTAATCACACGCTCATTACTGAGATGGTCAATGACTTCCGGTACATAGAAAAATGGGTCATCTTTCAGTAGCTCCCTGTAAAAATGTTAAATGTTTTCACAGTCAAAAATCTGTGGGACAATTACACAAGATTATAAGTCCAAGTACCACTTTTTGACTCACTTTTAAGACGATTACTTAGTTATCATTTTGAAATAGTTGAGTCAAAATGGGTGAATCTAAACAAACATAAATAAATAAAAGTCCCATTCTGAGGTGTCAAAAGCAATTCAACGTAGAAGGAGAATTGATAAATTCCTCATTAGGTGTTTGTTTTTCTCTTCTTTAGTGAATAGTTGATTTGTTCTGTCATATTTGAGAAAGATGGGGTTGGGGGTGCTAATAATGTTTATATATATAGATATTATATGTTTTTATTATTATTATTATTATTATTTTTTGCTTGTCTCATGCTTTGATTGAGACTTATGGCATTACAGTCTTTGCTAAACCATTTCAAGTCAAACATTTAAAAGAGAATGAAATGTAGCATATGAAGTTACACCACAACTGTACTCTGATTAAAATCTCCTGACAAACCCCATATTTACTACCTAAATCTAATCCTTGCTGTAGTCAAAACATAAAAAATTTCAGCCTCTTGGGTCAAGGGCATATGAGGAAAAGAACAGAAATATGTCAACACAACAGTCTATCCAGCCTCAGGCCACGCCACACATAGTCTCAGATAGACTGCTGCATAGGGCTGCCACATAATTGGTTTCCAATCTGCACTCCTTTCCAGAATTATTTAACGAGATAAAAAATATCACGTTCAGAAGAGCATGCAGAGTCACGTCCTATTGTCTTCCTTGAGGTGAAGGTCTCCAGCTGGGACTTGGGTAAAACAAAGTCATCTCATTAACAGACGAGGACAGAAAGACGCAATGGTGAGAAAAGGAAGTGGGGAATCAAAAAGACCCCACAAGCAGAGAGAGAGAGAGAGAGAGAGAGAGAGAGAGAGAGAGAGAGAGAGAGAGAGAGAGAGAGAGAGAGAGAGAGAGAGAGAGAGAGAGAGAGAGAGAGAGAGAGAGAGAGAGAGAGAGAGAGAGAGAGAGAGACAGACAGACAGACAGAGAGAGAGATATGGTTGAGAAGAAAAAGTTTAAAATATTGGGATCGTCCCATAACTGTAATTTAGTGATGGCCAAAACTGTCTGGCTAATAGCGCGTTTCAACCATAAGAACGAAAAATTCTGCTAATATTGTTTTGAATAAACAATAACATAAAAAAATGAAATGCTAGTCTTCAAAAGAATCCATTAAACATCCTGAAATACCTTAATGGTGAGTGATTATGTCTTGGACGTGAAGACTGACTTACTTGAATTTGTTAGAACATTCTGCTTCTCTGATGTAGTCTACTTCCCATGCCAGCTCCCTTTTGGCGGCCTTAATTATTTCATCTATATACAATCCTGAAAATAAAATACAAAGTTGTCACTTTTTCTGACCAAAATAATAAGTTATATGATAAAATTGTCTTCAAAAATAATTTGATGGCGCTAGGATCATAAATCAAAAGCTATTAAAAACAATATTTTAAAAAATACATGAAAACTGGATTTGAGCAGTAAGGCCGATTCTCAAAACATTAAAAAGCAATGACACACACACACACACACACACACACATATATATATATATATGAAAATAAGAGCGATGTCAATCAAGAGCACTATATTGATCTTAATTTTCTAAGTATTTTGATTGTGGCTTGGCTTAAAGTTTTACTTCTATGCAAAGGCTGTCGAGGAAACTATCCTCATGACCTATTAAAAACCTCACCTTCCGGTAGTATTTTCCATACATTTAAGACAGCCATGAGGTTATTGATGTCTGAGTCGATACTTTTCCCAACACCAGGATACTGGTTATGGATGAAAAATTCTAAAAGTTATAAAACAAATCCAGGAATCTCTCTCCTTCACCCAGATAAACAAATCACCTTACAATCTCTTTAGCCTGGATTTTACAGATCATCTGACAAGCAGTCATTAATTGTCACCCAGAGATGGTAGAATACTTAATATAAGATAAATAATTTGCAGAAGAATTTAAGAAAATTATATGATACCACCTTGACAAATGATATATTGTACATTTAAAAAAATTAAATAAAATTAATTTTTGACAAAAATATCGCCTTTTGAATTCAAGTTGCACATTCTGCTATGGCAGCATTTTGCATCATAAGTGACTGCTCTGGTATCTTGATGAAGGAAATTCATTATCAATGATGGAAAATGCATATCATATTGTATCAATGAAACTAATTCAATTTCACCATACACGTAAGCCTCTTCTGGTTTAAAAAGCTATGAGATTTAATACTTGTTAAAAACTCATTATCAAGGAGACAAGGAGTTGAATGAAATGCTGTGATTTAGTATGAAAGTTGATTAATTTGGAAGGATGACTACATTTGCTGTACAGCAGTTTGCTTTGTTAATTTAAAACTCAATTTGTAAATGCCTTCCTTCATCATTATGTAACAAATTTCTCAAAGCTCACCTACCTGTATTTTCATTGCTATTTCCATCCCATGTGTCAGTTTCCCTTTGTGGACTTGTCCAATTGAAGCAGCTGCAAAGGGTTTTTCGTCAAAATCTATGAGATCATCTCTCCAATTAGGCCCAAGATTTCTTTTCAGTGTTTTCTATATAAAAACAAGATATATTTTGTTCAGATTTCTTTTCGAAGTTCCCATTAGATCAAAACAACTACTTTTATTGACACCTAACAATATATCAGCTTATCAGTATCTCAAAAATATTATCCACGGTAAGGATGTCAGTAACATAATGAGTTGACTGAAATTTTTTTATACAAGTATAAATAGGTATTCATCTGTTGAAAATTTTGAATTATTACATGAAATTGGCAATAAATGATTTTAGATGAGAATGGTGATGAAAAAGAACATTTCATACTGATCATTTATTCTCTCATACCTTTCTGGTAACTCTGTATTTTGTGATAATGTCAAAGTGTGAAAGAATACCTGGGTATAGGCAAAGACGGATGTTGTAAAAGTGATGCACTTAATACGGAAGCTTAACAGTCGAGTTGTACAGTATGAAATGAAAATTTAGTTCCATCTGATCTGCTGGGGGTATAAATGAAGGATTGTGAAGCACATTGAGAATGTTCATTTTTATTTTCACTTTAATTATTCTTTCTTTCATTGATTGTGATTTAACTCTGACACTTCAAGATTGTTTACTGAAAAGAAGACTATGGCATAACTGTACATCATACAACTGTAAGAACAACAAATTATACTCACATTCATCTGCCACATTGGCATGAAATCAGCACTCTGTCTAACTCTTTCAAATATTGATTGGAGTTGTGGGTTAATGAATGCATTGTCTGTGGGAGCAAGGAAAATTAACCCTTTTTACAACAACCATATAACAGTCCATTTCTTTAAAAAATCTTTAAAAAGTCCCATTATCACTAAAGGAAGAAGAATGATTTTCTAAAATTCTCTGATTTTATTACAATCAAACAAACATTCTATTTAATAAAATATGTTTATCACAATGACTCACTAAAACGAAACATAACAATTGGGTAAGAATAAGACCATAACATTAAAATTGCATTTCCTTTAACTAAAGTTGGTTTTGATCACAGATACATTGAATAAATAAGATTAGATAAATACTTTTTATTTGTTTGAGTTTTGAAATCATTAACAATCTCACTCGAAACAAAAGTATTTAGGGGTAAAAATAAGCTCATTGGGTTTGTACTGTATTGCTATACCTATTGTTTAACACTTTCAATTGTACAAAGACATTATTTATTTGCACAGATTGATGGGCACTGATCCACTTTCGTTATCATCACTTCTATGAATGAACCAAACATGCTCGTCTGTCTACGATTTTGTAATAAATTTTGTTTTTGTTACTTCAAATTTCAGCAAGTCTTCTTCATGTAATATTACCATATCAACAAATATTACAGGGTTATTTATTTTACTGATCACATTTGTCCTTGTTCAGAAGTCAATTTATTGGGATCAACTAGCAAATTTAAAAAAAAAAGAACAAAAAAAAATTTGTAACTAAAACAAAACAACGGTGATACAGTCACTCACCTTGAATACTTAATATTTGTCCTAATTTTAAGGCTGCCCCTCGAACTTTACACAGGGTATCCACAATTCTCTCAGCATTTGCTTCGTTGAGGAAAGGACTAGAATCCATGACTCCTGTTGATTTACCTAGTACCAGGGGAAAACAAATTACCTCGTGTAAAAATTATTCAATGATTAAAAAGACTCTAACTGACAGATTTTGACAAAGAACCATTTCGTTTTAAAGTGCTAAGGAGATGAAAAATGAAATCGAAAGTCGCTGTTGTTGTACAGGTCAAGGTTGGCGTGGATTAAAAGTTGGATAAAAATGTGAACACTGAGCTAGACTCCAGAACCAAAATGAGACACATATTCCATAAATAGTGCTGTCTGATTAAAATCAACAACTGAGGACTATGAAAATATGTTAAATCTTAACGAGACCAATTAGCCATTTTCAAAGGAAACTGCGAGTTATCAAAAATATGTATATGTGCATTAGACTATGCATCTTGTCAAAAGAAACTTAATAAATGGCAATCTATATGTGTGTAGGCAGAATGCCAAGTCAAGCACAATCTCTCTTCATGACGAGAACAATACTTTTTTACTTTAATGAAAACAGTTAATTGAGCAAAGTTGACTTTATAGCAGAATTCCCAGTTAAAGCTGTTTAAATCATCAAAGTTATATAATAAAAAAGACAGGAAAAACAAGGCCAGCATTGCATGTTAATTGAAAGTTGACATCTATTTTTTCTTCCTTAGGTTGCACTATATTCATTCATGAATTTGTGCCAGACGAATTACTTGCTGGCAATTTAATTTTTAAAATCTTTTTTTTTAGCATTGCAAGAGATCGCCATATTGGCTTTATACATAAAATATGACAGATATAATTCCTAAAATGCTTATAAAAAACAGATAAAGCTCTACTGATATCATTATTTTAGATTCCGTGTGTCAATGCATTCGAAGGTTGTCCCATAAATAATGCCACAGAAGCTGTGACTCAAGAACCATTCAACAATTTAAAATTCATTTTTTAATGCGAAAAAAAGTTTTTATTTGTTTTTTTTTGTTGTTACTATTGGCTGAAGAAGGGTTTTGAGCCCGAAACGTTCCGTGTTTGGTATTTTGTTCTTTTTTTTTAAGCTGTTATATTCATTTTTGTTTTTTACTTTTTACAATTCAAATGAAAGCACTCAACACTGAAACACTCTCAAGCAGACTTACTGTGGATGGGACATAGATACACCACATCATCCTTGTAACAAAGAAAGATTGAAGGGTGTCTGGCCATGAAATGTTCACTAACAATGACAACCTGGAGAAGCATGTGACACAATTTTTTGCATTAACTAACAGAAATCATTTAAACAGAGTGTCTTTTCCGATCAGGACAAAAAGGAATCAGTCTCAATGGTGACTACATCGAAAAATAGATGAGATATATCTAACATCTCTGTGAGTTTTATATCATTCCCGTATTTTGTTTTTAATCTGTGCCACCGTTGAGATTATTTCTGGGACAACCTTTGTAGATCGAAAAAAATACAAAAATACTATTATTGTACATACTTTGTCCATCCTTAAGTCCAAGTGATCTCTTTGTTACCTCAGCCAGGGCTCCAACTCCCAAACCAGCAGCAAGGCCTGTGTTTATCAAGAGTTAAAGAATTGTGTGTTATGACCAACATTTTTCATTTCAGTTTTTAAAAAAAAGTTATTGAATTGATGTGATGGATTCATTTGTTTTAAACAAAAAATCAGGAGTAAGTTTAAAAAAAAATATAAATGCAATCAAATGCATATGAACTTAATCATTTTTAGTTTCAACTTCAAAGTTCTGGCTTACAAACCAATGGATATAATTCAAAATAAGGTCTTATGAAATCCCCACGCCTCTTTGGAAAAATAAGCTTTTTAAACATTCCAAGAATGGGCAATACAGTGCTTCATGTATCGTATAATAAACTAACCTCCATAACTCATGAGTCGACTTATTCGAGTAGCAGGCACTTTTCTTTCCCTGGATCTTTCACTCAACTTAAACATAAGAATAAAAAAGACATTTCAATCCTGAGTATGTATTCAAAGGAATAAAATAATAAAATATGTAATCATGAGTAAAGATAAAGACTGTCTCAAATGATGCTTACTATACTATTTTTACTATAAATACAATTTTTGTTTTTACTTTTGATTAAATATCTACTATAGTCAATGAGTAATTTATCATATTGCAAACCTTCTGCTGTGGAGGTAACTTGAAAGCAGGTGGTTTGATTAGTGTGTCCCCCAGTTTCTTCTTTGTAGCTTGTGCTGCCTTTTGAACTGTACTTGCTGTAAAGGAATAATAAGAAAACAAGTCTCGACACTTAAAAAAAATATTAAGTTAAAGACCGTTTATACTTAGCATAAAATCAACTCATCCATCTTCCTCTATAAAGATGTTGAAAAAACAATTACAATGAATTAAAAATGAGATTTACAATTTCATATTTCAAAAGAAAGCAGTTAAGCATCTTTAATACCTTTCAACAGTGCTGATGGTGACAAAAAGTGAAAAAGGAGGAAAATTTTGCCACGTTTTTCAACCCCTATTTTTAGAGCAATTGAGATGGAATTCTATCATTGATACATAGGCTAACTTCTGAAAAATGGGAAATTGCACCCAAATGTTCCTCCACAAATCAAGTCTCTCACTGCCGGTACATTTGATTGGGGAATTTATTTTTAAAAAAAGAGGTAATTCCTCCCCTGACTCCAAAATCGTGGGTTTCCGAGGATCGGAGGAAAACCACCTGCACTGTTTCAATATACATGTAAAAATGGTTTTGGGTAGCAGTTAGATGTTTACAGAAACAGGAAAGCTGATAAAACAGGTGAACGCTTAGTAATAGTGGCTCATCATGTTTGGAAATCTAGCTCTGTAACTCTTATAACATGTCACAGAGGTTATCATTAAGAGATGGTTTGATCTATCTATTCTTAGAAACTTTCTTTGAAATTTAAATTAATCATTGAACACCAATTTGGCCCCTAAAACAAAACTTCAAGCAACATTTAGATCTTAAAAAAGGAACGACCTATTAAGTAAACTGACAAATAAAAAATATATACAATCAATTTTGGATGTAGAAGCAATGTGAACGCCTTCAGCAAATCCTTCTTTCGCAGCAGCAGATGCTTTGGCCGCCACTGTTGCAGCTGAAGTTCTAGCTTGGGCTGCTGCAGATGAGGTGGCTCTGCTGGCAGTGGTTGCAGCAGTTGAAGCTGCTGATGCAGCTGCTGCTATCGGGGCTGCAAATGCCTTCTTCCCGAGAGTTGGAGTTGCATCCAAAGAATTCAAGTCTATGAAAAGATCAGAAACATAAGAAAGGTAAACTAGTAGTAGTATTAGTAGTAGTAGTAGTAGTAGTAGTAGTAGTAGTAGTAGAAGTATTAGTAGTAGTAGTAGTAGTAGTAGTAGAAGTATTTTTATTATTATTATCATTATTATTATTATTAGTAGTAGTAGTAGTAGTAGCAGTAGTAGTAGTAGTAGTAGTAGTAGTAGTAGTAGTAGTAGTAGTAGTAGTAGTAGTAGTAGTAGTAGTAGTAGTAGTAGTAGTAGCAGCAGCAGAAGAAGTAGCAGTGGCAATAATACACTCGAGCATGGAAATCTCGAAATCATGGAAATCTCAAACTCAGTACAATTCCCCGTTTTAATCCCTCTATTTCGTTAGTATTGGCAACACGAAAATCTCGAACACTTTTCGGGGCCAATATGGAAATCTCAAACAAACTGGACTTTCCCTTGCAGTATGTTGAATTACTTTTTTTCGTTAATTGTTTGTGTTGAACGGAAAGGAAAGATGCCATTGCTCTCCCCATAGCGCTAAGT
>NC_088360.1:112636633-112716633 GCF_034508935.2 Berghia stephanieae
CTGTTTGAGTACAGAATTATTGAGAAAAATCGTGGATTTATTTTTCTTGTAACCATTGTTTTAAATATATCAATCTTATTATGTATATATTTCCGTCTTTCTATTTTTTAATTTTAAACTAAAGTTAGGAATTTGTTTTTGGCCAGTAATGGTAACTTTATCAGACCATACCCAGATCAAAACAACAACCCCACCCCCCTGACAACATTACCCCTTGTTCTGAGTTTAAGAACATAGGCAAGTTATTGTTCTTAGGCCGAACTGGGCTTTTATGTTATGTATCATTCTATTTCACCCAGTTTCAACCCGTTGACATTTTCAATCCCAGCCCATTGACATTCTAACTTCTCGTCAGGGCAAAAGTGGATACCAAATACTTAATAGTACTAGCTAACGAATGAAGTACTGAAAATATTGAGGACTTGGTATTAGTGTCCTTTATTAATCTTTAATATATTGACATCGTCTATGGAGATAAGTTTAAATGCAGAGGTTGTGCTTTCGGCTTTGGAATTAATTTACGTGTTGTAAAGCCGCCAAATTCCATCCCGTCTATACAATTACCTCGTTTACTGCCAATTTGAAAACGCATTGAATTCGCCATGAATTAAATCTATCATTATGTCATACAGCTAGTCTACTCAAGACTGTACAACTTATAACAAAATTTTCTGAAGTTAAAGGACAGGTATCGACATCGTTCAAAAATTTTGGCTAAATTCAAGCTATTATTGATGGCACTCACTGAATTATCAAGATTATAACATTTTTTAAATAAAACTGCTTCTTAAGAGATACAGAAATTTGGTGTTGTTTTGTTTTTTTTGCGCTGCTTATACTATATGACTAATATAATATTTTGACAACGAATTGAATACCAGTCATTTAAAACAAATAGTTACTGAGTGCTTACCCACTATTATAGATTGAAAAAAAATGTAAAAAAGGCAAAAGACACGTAGACACACACACACACACACAAATCAAACAAAAGCAGGAAAATACCAACAAAAGAAAACAAATAAAAAAGAACAATAACCCCCCCCCAAAAAAAAAAAAAAAAAAAAAAACAACAGCAAAAAAAAAAAAAAAACAACAACAACCCCCCCCCCCCCCCCAATAAAAAAAACAAAAACAAAAAAAAACAAAGAAAACCTGCCGAATCTTCCTCTGTGCCTAGCCAACCCAAACTCTCGAGCAGGTATTTGAATGGGATACTTACCAATAGGAGAACACGACAATTGTTTCTTATAAGAAATCAATCACCATTCTGGAATAAAAATCATATCCAGAAGAAAAAAAACAAACAAAAAAACCCCACGAAATTAACACACACACACACACACACACCTCAAACACACATAACTGATTATTTGACTCACAAACAGAGGAGGTGGGGTTTGTGAAACATTTAAGACGATACGGATATATCATGTAATTACGTGGATTCGAATCCAGCTCAGTAAAAGCAAAAAACGGAATATTGCCCAGCTTTAGTGTGAAGGACGAATAGTGCAAGCAACACTATTTGTCCGTACGTACGGCAACCACGGTTGAAGCTATTCGACCTTAAGGACGAATAGGGCTACCCATTAATAATTAAAATATTATTTTATCTCCCATCATCTTTAGAGCAATTTATTTCCATCTGACCTAAAAAGATGCCTTTTAATTAAGATAATCTACATCTCTTAACTGAAATTGAAAATTTCATCGTGATTAATAATGTTACATCGAATGATGCAAATCGCACACGTCACACCCACTCTTCATAACAAACTACACCATAATCCTATAAAGGATGACTAGGTACTAGCAAAGATTATGATAACAATCTTTATATACTTTGATATTAGGGATTGTGTGTGTGTGTGTGTGTGTGTGTGTGTGTGTGTGTGTGTGTTGAACTTCAGGGAGGCCTTCTGTAAGCTCCTCGAGGAAGCATTTCTTTCACCGTGGATCTTTTGTCAGGCCTTATTTATTCAATTTGTCTAGTAATATATTGAAGCATTTTAAAAACTCTAGATTGATAGATTAGTGAAAGTCAAAGTTTAAAATTTCCTTATACAGTCGGCTCCATTTAATCGCACACCCTCGGGAGCTCAGGTTAGTATGTTGATTAAGCGGTATCACCTTAGACCGCACTCTGTCCTTCTCCAAGCACTGAAAAAAAAAAAAGAAAAAAAAAAAAATCAAAGGTGGCCACAAGAAGAAAACTCCTAAGAAAACTGGCAAACACCACATGGGTAGTAGATCCAAAAACAGTCAGGACAACAGCACAAGCCCCCTGTTATTCATCAGCCGAATATGCCTCACCAATCTGGGCAAGATCCTGCTATGCCAAAAAGATTGACCCTGAGCTACATAATACATGTGGGATCATTACTGGTAACTTGAAACCAACTGCAGTTCCTGTCCTCCATCAACTGGCTGGCATTGCACCTCCCCACATTTTAAGAGCCATTGCAACCAAAGCCCAGAAATATGAACAAGAAATGGACCCAAGGCACCTCCTTCATGACCATAGCCATTAACCCAACGACAAGTAGACTGAAGTCAAGAAAGAGCTTTATTACAGAAGAAAGCATCAACCCTGACCAATCAGCTGTCTACAGACTTTCCACATGGAGGGAGTGGGACAATCACGCAAATGAGGCTATTGAAGATCCAAGAGAAGAACTGCTCCCCAGGAATGAGTGGGTAACACTCAACAGAGCAGGGGCAAAACTTGGGAGAACAGCTGGAAGCATGAAAAAGTGGTGGGGGTCTTGCAAAGACCAGCTTGTGTACAAGTGAATGCCCAGAACAGATGATGGAGCACATCCTTAGAGAATGCCAGGATGGGCCCAGCTGCACTGATCATGATATAAGAGTCTGCTCCCCAGATGCTGTGGAGTGGGTTCAGTTTTGGAGTTGGAGCGACAAGCTATGATGATGATGATGATAAGTCATTAAAAAAAATATGAATTGTGCCACTTCTTGTTATTTTTTTTAATGGGAATTGCATTTTAGAATAAAAAAGGTATATATGTTTTCCTTTATAGTTTTGTTTACGTATTTTACGATTAACAAAATGCTGGAGCGATTACTACTACTAGTGATTGGGTGTCGCTCTATCAGAGCAATATCTAGTGTTGCGTTGGGTGTCGCTCTATTACTATCTATGAGTAATAAGAGCGATCTTTGTTTATTGTTTCTTAGGTCTTCTTAATCTTAGTCTTATTCTTAGGCCTAGGCTTATTCGGCTTATAATTTAGAAAAGGATTTATTGGATTGTTACCCTTAGCTCGAGGAGCTTACAGAAGGCCTCCCGAACTTCAACATTGAAGTAAATTATTCTCGTTACTGCTCAGTTGTTTCACTCCATAACTTATTGCAGTATACAACAGTGAAAATGGGTCTTCAACTTCAATTTTGGAAATAAAATACAAACAAAAACTAAACCCTGAAATCTAGATAGACTTTGTAACTCATTCCTTCGTTTGATTTTGATACTCACAGTAGCTGACTTGTACATAAAATAACCCTCGTAATGATGAGGAATTCTTTATCGGAAGTTTTGAACTAAAAAGTGATAATATTAATATCTATCTATTTATATGCGAGTCAAAAGGATAGAAGTAAGGAGCATGACCTTTTGTTTACGATATCGTTGTTTCGTTTTGTTTCATAATGAAAGTTAGGAGGGGAGGGAACTGATATAAAGAAAAAAAAAGCAAACTGGCAGATTGTATATTTAAGAACCAAATATGAATTGTTATGCAAGTTTGATGCTCAAACTTATATATATATATATATTTTATATATATATATATATATATATATATATATATATATATATATATATATATATATATATACATATATTAATATATATATATATATATATATATATATATACATATATTATATATATATATATACATATATATATATATATAATATATATATATATATATATATATATATATATATATATATATATATTGAATCGTGTTTGATACAAATATGGTACGAAAAGTGCTCGACATGTAGTAATGGAGCGAATTATTATTTAAAATATTTACCACAATGTTTGGGGCAGTCTACATCAATGTTTCAGGCTTAAATTGCCATCTTCAGGACTGAGTTGTTTCTTGAAGTGGTTCCGGTTTGAAGTTAATTAAGAGGAATTTGCGCCGATGGGGACACTTTCCGTAGATCTCACTTTTCATGTTGAGTGTGGCTTCATGAGGTTGTTTGATTATAGTATATTTTTCTTCCAGGCATAAGCTACATTGTTTTGATGTTGGTGTGTATCCTGTTGCTTTAGATAAAATTTTCCATGAAATGTTGTGGTCTATTTTGTTGTCTTTTAATTTCCAAATATGTTCGCTGAGTTTTGTGGATGTTTTTTTGTTAGTGTTTCTAAATGTTGAGGTGTGGAGGTTGTATCTTGTTTTGAAATTATTTTCTGTTAGTCCTACATATTTTTCTTGCTTGTTTGTTTTAGTTTCTGTGACTGTGGCTTGGTAAATTAAACTTGATTCTAAGCATTGTTTGTTTAGCGGGCAATGTTCTTTATTTCTGCAGTTGCATTTTCTAGTGGGTGGGTTTTGCTCTTGTCGGTGGTTTATTAATATTTTTTTTGTTGTGGCTTGAAATTATTTGTTCTATGTTGCGCATACACGAGTAACTTATTTTTATGGTATTCCTGTTGATAATTTTATGTCGAATGTGATGTCGAGGAAGTCAACTGTTTTTTTGTTTGCTTCTATCGTGATTTTTAAATTGTTGTTTTGGAATATTTTACAGATTTGTTTTTTGATGTTTTCGGCCTCTATAGAGATGACGGACTCGCTATAACCAACAGACGACCAAGAGTGAACGAAAACATCAAAAAACAAATCTGTAAAATATTCCAAAACAACAATTTAAAAATCACGATAGAAGCAAACAAAAAAACAGTTGACTTCCTCGACATCACATTCGACATAAAATCCAATTCATTCCAACCGTTCAGAAAACCAAACAACACCACTTAGCTACATTAATAAAAACAGCAACCACCCCCGCCCCGTCATTGAAAACATACCAAAAAACATAGCACTGAGGGTGAGCAAACTTTCGGAAAACAGAGAGATATTCAACGTCGCAGCCACCCCCTACAAAGAAGCACTCACAGAAAGTGGATACAACACACCATTTGTATACACAGACGCCTCCCTCTCATGTAAACCCCAACACACAAGTGAAGTACATAAAACAAGAAAACGACACATAACTTGGTTCAACCCACCTTTCGACATAAACGTCAGCACAAACATAGGACAGCAGTTCCTGAAGTTAATTGATACACACTTTCCAAAAAACCACAAGCTACATAAAATTATCAACAGGAATACCATAAAAATAAGTTACTCGTGTATGCGCAACATAGAACAAATAATTTCAAGCCACAACAAAAAAATATTAATAAACCACCGACAAGAGCAAAACCCACCCACTAGAAAATGCAACTGCAGAAATAAAGAACATTGCCCGCTAAACAAACAATGCTTAGAATCAAGTTTAATTTACCAAGCCACAGTCACAGAAACTAAAACAAACAAGCAAGAAAAATATGTAGGACTAACAGAAAATAATTTCAAAACAAGATACAACCTCCACACCTCAACATTTAGAAACACTAACAAAAAAACATCCACAAAACTCAGCGAACATATTTGGAAATTAAAAGACAACAAAATAGACCACAACATTTCATGGAAAATTTTATCTAAAGCAACAGGATACACACCAACATCAAAACAATGTAGCTTATGCCTGGAAGAAAAATATACTATAATCAAACAACCTCATGAAGCCACACTCAACATGAAAAGTGAGATCTACGGAAAGTGTCCCCATCGGCGCAAATTCCTCTTAATTAACTTCAAACCGGAACCACTTCAAGAAACAACAACAGTCAACAAAACAACTCAGTCCTGAAGATGGCAAATTAAGCCTGAAACATTGATGTAGACTGCCCCAAACATTGTGGTAAATATTTTAAATAATAATAATAATAATAATAATAATAATATATATATATATATATATATATATATATATATATATATATATATATATTATATTATATATACCATCAGCTGGGGTACATAAAAACACTACTATATATATATATATATATATAATTTTTTTCTTATTTTTCTTTTGTGTTTTCTTCGTAAAGTAACTTCATATCGTCTCAAAAAATATCCCCCGTCACGTCAATGTTTTCAATACAGGTATAAGTATAAGGTTAATCTTGCTGGCTGTATATGTGTTAGTGTTATTTAAAAAAACAACAAACAAAACAACTAGGGAAAAAAACTGCCACCAATCTGTGAAAAAGAAATGCTATGTAACATACCTAAGTCAGGCCCATACTGGAATATAGTAGCTCAGTGTGGGACCTACACATGTCACAAGAAATTAGTAAGCTAAAAAAGGGCAGCCAGATTTGTCAGTTGAAACTATGCGCGTAACTCAGCTCATTAACGATCTCTAATGGAAACCGCTACATGAAAGACGCTCCACCAACAAACTCCTCACCTATTCCACAAAGCACAAAACAGAAATCTCGAAATTTAAACTAGCCATTTGAAACGGAACAAAAATAAAACACGAAACTCAGCATTTAATTTCGAAATCTCTCACTCAAGAAGAAACCATCATTTTAAATCTTTTTTCCGCTCCACCATCCGATTTTGGAACTCCCTATCAACCAATTGCAAACAAGCCTTTCGACTGATGACTTCAAAAAAATCACTCCCTGCTACTTAAACTTATGTCCGCAAAAATCTACTGAACATATTTCGGTGAAATGGAAGGAATGTGAAAGATGAAGCATCTGATATACTCCTATCATAAGAATGATAATTGAACCTACGTCATAATATTATCTGACCAGAGGTAAATCATTAACTGCTCCGAAAACAAAGACTTCAAAATGAGTCAAAAGTCGCCGTATTAATGAATTCTTCACAGGACGATGATGGGTCTTTTGTTGCCGAACATGATCAAGCTCCTTGGCTTTTGCCTGAATCACGGCAAATTACGATGAAATCTTTGTCTCTACAGTCAGGAGGCAGCTAAAGGAATCCGGTTTGCTTTGCACGCGCAACGTCTCTTCACTTGCACTCATTCGCCTTATCAAGAAAACAGATTACGTTCAGTGCAGAGTAGCTCAGATGGTATGCTCCACATCGGATTCAAGTGCTGTTTTCTTATGAAAGGGCTTTGAGTATGGTAAATATTGTTTATAAATGTACCTATTTATTTATTACAGTGGTTTTATGGTTTGGATGGGGTCACGGAAGAAATCATTGTCATAATGAATTGACAGCTAAACTTCATTTTGAAGAAAGCATAATACCAACGGTGATTCCAGTCATCACACGGAATCAAATAATTCCGACAGGACTAAGCTCGGCCTCATGTTGCCTCTCAATGTTCTCCAATAATAAAACTTCCAGTGTATTACCATGGCCTGCCACGAATCAATATCTCAACCCCATCGAACATGCTTGAGATATTTTGGAAAGGAATGTTTCAAACGTTTACCAACTTTCAAATGTTTCGATCGAGAAGTTTAACGCTATTCCTTAATAACTGCACACATCATTAGCAGACGTGTCTACTTGAAAATGTAAAAATTCGTAATTTTTAGTAGATAAAGGTGTAGTCATTATAGTTAACTTAAAAAAAAAAAATTAATAACACTTCAAAATCATTAAACTTATGTAGTCTGCTATCCACCATAATTTTCAATAAGAGATGCCATGAAGTTCAGTAATTGGAGCAAAAATTCGTAGTTCTACGAATGTTTCGTAATAGTACACAGGACTGCATTACGTCAATGCAAATGTGCTGCCAAGCTGTGGCTCAGCCATTGGAGGATTCACACGATATCGACTCTCAGACTGAAGTTTGATATATTTAACAAAATAAAGTTTGTTATCTTTCAAATCATGAAAACAAATTAGACCCTATTGGTAAGAAAAACCATCAATCTCTTTTTCTCACACTCAATTATAATACACACACTAAATCCTTCAAAGTTTAAAGCACAACATATGTTTTGATGCATTGAAATTTAACACTGATTACAAATATAAATCTAAATCTATACATATCCAAGAACTTTTCTCACTTTGTCCACTCTCTCCTCCTATCAATACATTTTTTTATTGAGGAAACAAAGTCGATTTCACCCAGCTCTTTGTTATTGATTTTAGACAGCCATTTTAATTATTTGTTCTCACTAAATTATATCAATTACGACTATAAACGCTCAAGGTTACACAAAGTATTGTGTGTTGGTACATTACATCCGGCTGGCGAAAGTTATGAGAAGTTTACCTAGACGCATAACATCAATATGGAGCAGTTTTTTCATTTGAATCATGTAGGAGTAGGAGATGGAACGAAAGTGACGTCACTCAGCTCTTTGCTGTTTTTAGGCGGCCATTTTACGAGTAATTACATATTAGTTCTCACTAAATTCTATCAACCAATCAGACTATAAACGTTTAAGGTTACAAATAGTTTTATGTCTTGGGGTACATTACATCCGACCGGCGGATTCTGTGAGTAATTTACCTAAACGCATATCATCAATACCAGCATTCCTCTCTCTCTCTCTCTCTCGGTGATTAGTTTTCCATCGAAGATGTAGGGGGTTTGCTAGTTTATATTAAAGTTCAAATGGTTTAAAAGTTCTATGATTCAAATCTAGTTGTGGCGCGTTGGCGATATGGCCAGTGGCGTAGGGCCTTAAAGGCTATTAAGGCTAAGCCACAGGTCGTCATTGTCTTGAAAGTATGTAAGAATTTAACAATAAAAAGTCACACTTTTAATTTTTCTGTTTCACAAACAATGAAATTCATTGTTGACCTGGTGTTAAAAAACCCTTACAGAGTCTCAAAACTTGAACCAATCACACCGCTTTGAATTTACTACAGCTCGAGTTGTACTCGTGCCCCTGACCAATCAGTACAGCGTGTGGCTTTAAAGGTGGAGAAGGCTTCCAGCCATATTCCCACGGTACAACCAGGCGATGCATTTCACGTTTGCCGTGTGCTATGACTGTGGGCATCAAGAGGCATCTTGACGTTGAACTGAGTCATTGTGGCTTTCTTACTCGCAGCCACACAATCTGGCAATCGTGTTGTACCTGTTACCCATCCAGTGGCGGTTCTAGCCTATTTACAGTGGTTGGGCAAAGAGGATTCGGTCATATATATATATATATATATATATATATATATATATATATATATATATATATATATATATATATATATATATATATATGATATTATTTAAAAACATTGTGGTAAATATTTTAAATAATAATTCGCTCCATTACTACATGTCGAGCACTTTTCGTACCATATTTGTATCAAACACGATTCACTATATATATATGATATATATTTTTTATTTTTTATTTTTTTTTTTTTTTTAATAAAAATTTTTTTGATTTTTTTTTTCGCCTTTAAACAAAAAATATTTCAACCACCAATAATCACATTCACAATGAAATGACAATACCAGTAGATTTTAATTCTTCCAAACGTAATCAAAAATGAATCACGAAAGAGAATACAACTAAAAAATAAAGCGACGAGACATAATGCGACAACACCTTGACAATACAAGTCCATTTCCTTCACTCGAAAAATTAAAGAGATGCTTTAATCCCTCAACGGCGATATTAATATTGCTTTTACATATTTCTGGTTTTCAGTAGTACGTAGTAACCTTAAAGTTTTCATGGAGAAGCAACAACAGCGATATGACTCGAGTTTCATTCAGAGCTCAAATTGCATAATTTTTACTGCTGTCTTGGTGGTCAGAATGATTGTGCCGGTGGTGGTAGTGGTTGGAATAGTGGTAGCGGTGGTGGTGGTGGTGGAGGAGGAGGAGGAAGACGAGGCGGTGAGGGGTAATTATGGTAGTGGTTTTGGTGGTGCTGTTGGTTAGAATGATAGTTGTGGAGACGATGACGGAAATTGTATGGTGATGTTGATATTGTTTTTATTTCTATTGTTGTACTTGTTGTTAATATTGTTGTTGTTGTTGTTAATGATGATGATGATGATGATGATGATGATGATGATGATGATTATGATGACAACGACGATGTCGTCGACAATGATGGTTACCATACGATATTACAAAATTTATTCAATCTTAGGCTTTCGCCAATTAATCATACAATTTGATGACCACATACATGAAAGTGGAAAATAATGGCAAATGGGACCAAACAATAAACTGATACCATTAATAACCACCAAAAAAAAAATACAACAATAGTAATACCACCAATACGTACAATAATAATAACAATGATAATAATAATAATAATAATAATAATAATAATAATAATAATAATAATAATAACAATAATAATAATAATAATAATAATAATAATATTAATAATAATAATAATAATAATAATAATAATAATAATAATAATAATAATAATAATAATATTACCATCATCATTACTACTACCACCACCGCTACCACTATACCACCATCACCATCATTATTACGTTTCCAATTATTTTTTCTCATTTTTTTAAATTTGATATCTATCAAAACAGACGAAAATTCCGGTGATTTTTTTAAAGGGTAGTTAAAATATCTACGATTTTATTAGCCCTGAAAACTACGATTTTTATTTTCCTATCTAAAGTAGGCAGGTCTGCTATGACAAGTATCAGTATCAGTTCCATAGTCAAAATAAGACAAACAAAAACAACGTTTATTTAATATTAGGCTTTCGCCAATACTTCATACAATATAATTAAGACAAAATAATGTTACCAATCTCTCCTCATGTATTCGTTTGACTATCGTCACAATAATTACCGTGTTATCTTTGCTCCTTACCCAACCAATCCCTTGCTTCCCGCCTCTTCATCGCGAACCATCTTATGTATGTATTAGCTTCAGGACGGGCAAGTACGGAATCTGCCCACCCTTCCGTATTTCCTCTATAACTTAGAATTCAACTATCTCCTTACTCAGAAGAGTATTTCTCGTATACTAATTCAATTGTTGAGAAAACCAAAATGGTGGTTGTATTTTATATATTTATTTAGTCGTGACTTTTGAATAAAAGTGTTTTGTTTTATTAGAGGAAATACAATAGAAAATTACATTGTTTTGCAAAAATATTTAGTCTGGCAATAAAAATACAGCGGTAATTACTTTAAGAATAATAAAAAAAAAAAGAATTAACAAATTAATTTGTTAAAAAACAAAACAAAAAACAACAACAACAACAACAAACAAATTGGAAAACAATTTAAATAAATGAGTTTTGAGAAACACTAAAGAAAACGAGGGGAAAAAAAAGAAATAATTTAAATGGATAAACAAATATATTAAAACAACACAAACTAATACTAAATTGATATAATATTAGTAAATTAATAAATTTAATTCAATACTGGAACCTTCCCAGCACAAGTAAGGCAATAAATAAGAAAAAGTTCGTTTGCCAAAATCTCTATTTAGTGTACACTGGTTAATAAGGTGGGCTCATTTGAATTAGCCCGACCTAGTACTAGAGAGGCCAGACAGCAAAATCACCGTCAGGCGACGTGACGATGAGATGACGATGTGGGCGGAGTGGAGTGGAGTGGTTGGGGGGGGGGGGGGGGGGGTGATAAAAAGAACAGGAGCGTATCCTGGTTTATGTATTACGGGATGCATGGTGATTCGCAATCTATCAAAAATACACACAAATTGATTTCAGTACAAAGTATCAATTTTAAGTAGTAACTTTTGAAATTATCTAATTTAGATTTGATTATTTCGGACCTGGTAATACAGCATATAACTTGAAAAAACAGGCTGGTATTTGCCCACCCTGCCCATTATTACCAGCCGTCCCTGTACCCATCCCTCTTCGAGGCGTGTCAGGCATGTGATATTGAATTCCCCATTTTCCCTTTTAACTTGAGTGTGTTAATCTGATGTGTGCAGTGTTTGTTTTTAAAATTTTAATTAATTGGTATTAAGTGTGATGAATCACGTTGATTATCTGTTGACTATCAATACCAGTTCTTTGAATAGGGAAAATAAACTTCTGATTAAAAGTCTCGGTCCCCATCAACTAAACGATTTTGTACTCACTATTAAAGACGGGGAAACAGAATCGGTCATTTAATTTGATAAAGATTGGTATAGTCGTTTCCTTGGCTATCGGTGAGAATAGAAAATAAGAGTTTATTTTCTTTTAATTGTATTTTGTTTGGCGATAACAGCAATACAGAATTGTCTTGGACAAGAAGTGGATTTACCTGTTTGAAAAATTTAACACAGAGAGCATTGAACCATCAGAAGTCTAACTTACATTTAAATATCACCACTAGATTGAAAACCGTTGGTATTCTTCACATAGGTGCACAGATTGACAGTGGCTATCGCTTATCTTTAGCCAGGCATGATGAACAAGTTACAAAGAACATACAAATTTTGGTAAAATAATTGAGTGCATCAAATTCTCTCTCTCTCTATATTATATATATATATATATATATATATATATATATATATATATATATATATATATATATATATATAATGCGACAACCCATCTCAAATCCAGCCCCATGCTCCTAAATGACCAGGCTACGCCGCTGGATATGGCCCATTTCTCCAAGAGGAAAGATGGTACGTAGTTAGTCAAAAGTCATATGTTGAGTCCTTAACGACCAAGTGAAATTAGCTCTCAGTCTCAGAGATTTTCAACAAAATAAGAGGAACCCATCCAAGTTTCTGGTTCCCCATTCAAGAATGGACCCTCACATGCATTCATTCATACCATCAATATTGATGCAGGGGAATAATAATAGTCTCACATCTCCAATGAAAGAAAAATACTGTTGTCTGTGGAATCTTCAAAATCGAAGTATAGGCTAAAAAGGAAGAAGGATAAGGACGGCGTTAACTGCACAACGTCCTTCTGGCTGCCAGACGGAAGGTGCCGTAGTTTGGTCCTGGCTTTGATTCCCATCACCACAAACAGTTTTTTTCTTCTATTGCCTTTTGGTTCCTCCCTACTCGCTTTATTTTATATCACCTCTATGTTATATGTTTGTGTGGAGGAGAGGGTTAATGCCTTAATTTATAGCTCACTTAACTTTCGCAAATTGGGATATTGACCTCATTCTGATCCCACAGTATGTTTGTGAGGATGAGCTCTGGACTGACATGTTTGAAACCACTATTTTATAGAGTGATGGATAGCATGGATTGCAGTTGCAGAGCGTCCAACTGGTAACCAGGCAAAGGGGTTCCATATCAGTATCAGTTTGGTCCCGAGTTTGATTCCAATTACCGTAAATACATTTTTTATCCTCTATTGTTTTCTGACACTCATGCTCAAATCACTTCATTATTAACATATGTGCCTGATCCACTCACTTTCAGCACATCAGTTTACTTATGTCCAAATTGTCTCATTGTGATATATTTGTGTGGGGAAAAAAAAAAAAAAAAGAAGAGAGAGAGAGAGAGAGAGAGAGAGAGAGAGAGAGAGAGAGAGAGAGAGAGAGAGAGAGAGAGAGAGAGAGAGAGAGAGAGAGAGAGAGAGAGAGAGAGAGAGACAGACAGAGAGAGTTAAATTTCATATATGGTGTCTCGCTTAACTTTCACAATTTTCATTATTGGCCTCATTTTGACCCCACAGTTGTTGTTAGTGAGGTCGAGCTCTAGATAGACAGAACGTTTGAAACCACCCTTTTTTGGTTTTGATTTTTGTATTATGGATAGTGTTGATTGCATGGCTAGCAATAGCCAGTCAGGCAGAGGATGCCATACTAGTTTGGTCCCATCTTCGATTCCCATCACTCCCAAAGTTTTCATCCTCTATTGTCTTCTGGCACTTACTTCTATACTTTATTTATTTCATGTTATCATTAAAGAATTTTCACCCTGCTGAATTACCACATTTACTACATAATTCATCTCCACAAGTGACCAACTCCTGTTTTCTGTGCAAGTCCACAACACAGTAATAGAGATTTCAGAGATAGAAAATAAAAAAGAATGATTGAACATTATTTTTAAAAAGGTCCAACTATAAAGATTGCATTTAGGATACATATTAATTGTAACCCTATTGAAACAAGCTGAAAAAAATAAAGGATAACACAAATGGATTAACTCAATCTGAGTTCAACACAGCTATAATCCTCCCCCTACCTTTCCTAACCGCTGCTAGGTCATAAACACCTGATATAAGTAAACCACCCATCATGGGACAAAAGTTTGAAGGTGTTGGCATTTGAAAACGTTGCTGACTGTCAGCTCACAATGACATTATTTTAAAATTGGAATCTGAGGTACAAACTCTAATTAGAAAGCAGGATGAAATGGCAAGCAATAAAGTAACAACAGCCTTAACAAATGCTCACCATCACATGCTTTTGGTCATTGGTCCTTTTATCCCCAGGAAATGCTGCAAAGATAGGTACTGTCCTAAGAATTTCATTATACCTACCAAATAAACCCATCCTTCGAAAAATAAGGATTGAAAATTCATCCATCACAACCCTTCTCCGAATTTCAGTTTAAAAAAATAAAAAGGAAACTAATATTAAAAAAACAAACAAGCAAAACGAAATTAAGTCAGTTTAATAACATTTATATTACATTAAAACAATATTCAAAATTTCATTAGTACCAACATTCTATAAACATTTTCAAATACAGTAGAATTACTATAAACCGAAATTTTGGGGACCTTCTAAACCATTTCGGTTTAAAGACATTTTGGTTTAAAGCAAGTTCCCGTTTTGCAATGTTTTTCAAGGGTAGTAACTATTTAAGTTTAAGGAATTTGCTCATTTAATCGTATCATAGGTTTCCCGTTAAATGGAGTTGTTGAATAAATGCCGTCTTCGTAACCATTAAATTTAAAAAAATTTTTTTGGTGTGTTTAAAAAATATTTTTGGGGGTTTTCGTTTTCAATTCAAAATTGTTGAAAGAGTTGAGTTCGGGATGCCGTGTATTTTACATATCTCTGTCTTGATCAACTTTTTTTTCATCGACTTCACATAGTATTTTGATTTTAAACTCCAACGTGTAAGCACAGTGCTTTCTTCAGACATCTTTTAGTAAAATGCTAAGCTAAAATAAGATCGAAAGTTCTTGTGCGATAATTGATAATGAATGACGCGCAGCTACTCAGAGGTGAAGTGAAATGGAAATGAAAAGGCGTGTCAATGCTAAGCTGTCTACTACACACCCCTCTTTTGTTGAGAAGCCATTAGGTTCAAAGCTAGGACTTCATATAGATGTCACTGGTTCAAAGGCCTAGTTACATAGAACCTCACCCCCCCCCCCCCCCCACACACACACATTTAAACAAAGTGGAAATGAAGTCAATGGTAAGTTGTCTACCACCCCCCCCCCTCCCTCCTTATTCTCGTGTTGAAAATTTGTCAGTTCCAAAGCATCAACACACAAGGGAGAACATCTCGGTTGCGTGATTTTACACCCCAACTCCCCCTCTTTCCTCATTTTTCGCCTGCCAGTTGTAACTATAACTAATGTTGCTCATAACATACTCCTTTCATATGTATCTAATCACTTCATTATCATTGTTACTCTCAATATGTTTGGATTCACTACACCCTCTTCCTGTTCCACCCTTCGATATTAAAGTCAGTCTGCTAGCTTGACAACTCTGCGTCCAGTGTCTTATATTTCTAACTTAAGAAGCCTTATTCACACCAGTCACCCGCTGTCTTCCTTTTCCAGTCTGTGCAATTGTGGTGTTGGCCAAACCCAAGTGCAGTGATTGAAGTGTTTGCCTACCCCCCACCCCCACCCACCCATCACCCTCATCTTTGTTTAATATCACCGGGCATTATTACGTGTGGCCACCTTCCCGAATTTTTGAAGAAAAATAGAGAGCGAAAAGGGAAGGTGCTCTCAAGTTGTTTCGGTTTAAAGAAAGTCCTGCTTAGAAGTATTTCGGTTCATCGTAAGAATTAGTACAAAGATAATGAAGAAACTAGTACAATTTATTAAATTCTTTGCGGTCTAAGGTATTTTTCGGTTTAGCTTCTTTCAGTTTAAAGTAATTTTACTGTATATTTAAAAATTTCTGTTGTAGATAGTTTTTACAAAATAATTTTTCAAATGATATAATATATTGACAAGGTCACACAGAGCCATATTATGGAGGATCTCAGCATTCCTCAGATTCCTGACCAAGAACTAAGTCACCAAAGTAGGCTGTTATAGTCTTTAATTTCTTGTTGAGGAAGTTCTGCTCTATTTCAACTTTTCCATTCTTACCAGCCAGAGCTGTCAGCTGAAAGAAAAATGAAAGAAGAAAAACGTAATCTAAATTCTTTAAAAATCACAATAAAAGAAGAAAGTGGAACAGGACAAAATATGCATTGGACTATGACTAAACAAACTCTTAATCGTCTGTTGTCTCTACAAATTTAACTTGTGGTAAAAATAGTTTATATCCCTGTATTTTTAAAAATATGATATTATCTTACATCTACAGAACGTGTCTACACTCTAGTATAATGAGAATTTTCAGCTTCATATGACGATACAGATCGCTCCTTTTAAAAACCAAATATTTACAAATAACACTTAGGGAACCAATTTTTCTTTCAAACCTGATTGATCTCTTACACCAATTTAAGCAGTCTGGAAGTCTCTATTATATTTAGTGAATGGATCGTTTCTCCATCAAGACATGCATGAATGAAATTTTATTTGCCACTCGAGACCATCAGAGTAGCTGGATGCAGTGGTTAAACATTTGCCATTGCATTGGAAGGCCATCAACCAATTTGTTAACAATGTGAAACAATCAATAGTTGTAATGAGTAAAAACCATCTAAGTTTTGATTTAGATTTTTCCCTAATAGGTATTTTGGGCAGTTTGCATTACATTTTTTCATGAGTTTAAAGTCCGCCATTTGGAAGTAGCTAAAATGGGGTTAAACGAAACAGTGAAATTTATTGCTCAGCCAGTCAGTCACAATTGACTACCTTTCTGAACTTGACAGGTTGGGGGAAATAAAATTACCAAAGGCTGAGTGATAATAGCTACACAGTGACGTGTTCAGACATCAAAAGTCTAGAAGAGCATCGCTTAACCATAATCACCAAAAGTCATCCATTGATAACATAAGCCACCTGTGTGCTATGTGTAGCCCTGTGGAACATTCCCAATTATTGTTAAAAGCCTTATAATACTTAGGACTTACAGGTCTATAGACTATCGAGTATTAATGAACATTATCTGATGATAACACATAATAATATCATGCTTATTAAAAAGAATACTATACCTGTTCTGAGTCTGCATTGCGAGGAAGAAAGAAGGAAACATTGTGGGTAATCTGTCTTGAGAGTGTCATAAGATCTGAAGTGCTGTAGTCAAGGTACATAATGAGATAAAACGAAAGTTTAAAAGCGGGAACAGAGAAAAGATGGAGGAGAAAGAGAAGAGGAAAAGATACAGTGGTTGTAGTAGTAACAATAGTAGTAGTAGTAGTAGTAGTAGTAGTAGTAGTAGTAGTAGTAGTAGTAGTAGTAGTAGTAGTAGTAGTAATAGTAGAAAATAATAAAAAGTAAAATAGACAAATTAGAACAAATTAATGTTAAAATGTCAGTTACTATGTCCTACCACTTTTGGTTAATATCAAATCACGTTATAAACAAGTCTACAGCAACACATGTTTATTCCCCTTAAAACAGAATTAAGTTTTCGGGAATTAATCACTGAGAATATAAACAAAAACAAACAAAACCCAAGAATGATTTTAAAAAATTTATAAAAAAAAAAATTGAGCTTTATATAGCGCACTATCCCCTAAATGTGCTCAAAGCGCTTTACCTGGGGCCCCTGGTCAACCGAAACATTGAACATGTAGGAACATGATGTCTGTTAGGCGATATTACAATTTTTCGGACAAAGACAACGCTGTTAACGACCAGGTACTCATTTTACACCTGAATACGCTGAGAGAATGTGAGTAAAGAGCCTTTTCCAAGGACTCAACTATGCGCCCAGCACGAGGCTCGAACCCAGGACCTTCCGATCCGAAAGCGAATGTCATACCACTAGACTACATAGCCGCATGATAGTCCTGTAGGTTTTAATAAATTTTTCAGTAAATCACTAAACAGATTTCATAATGTTACATAGTATCCACTATTTCTTTCATTAATTCGTTAAATAGACTTACGATAATCTTAAAGGCTCCATTAAAACTTTTAAGAAATCACTAACAAGACAATTCATAATCTGAAAGGTTTCGCTAAAAAACTTAATTGAAAATAAATAATAATTACAGTAATTACAGACAACATCAATCATTTGATTTTAGAATTATGATATAAAAGGATATGCCTTGAAGCCTGCCATGACATCCAAGTCATAGACATCTTTGTTCAGATATTCAGGACCACCCCACGGAGGACTTAGAAATACTACATCTGCCTTAAGAGTTGGAGCCAACTGCACACCGTGGAAAATAAAGAAACATGGAATTTAAAAAATAATAAAATGACTAGTTCAGACCTTCCTCATAACTTTGAGTAATCAAAAAGCTGAAAATGAGGAATCAACTTACCATAAACAGGTTTTATAGGTCGTTTGATTTATCATTTTCCATTGCTCCGAGAAAAAAAAAGGTCTTCTCACTCATTCTAACTATATTATATTCCAACAGTATATAATCTTATTTGATGGCTTCATGCTCCCAAAGCAGGCAGTTTTAGCCTTTACCACAAGAGCGTTACTAATTTGTGTTAAAAAAAACAAAACAAAAAAGAAAAAAAAAACCTCCTATGACTGGAATTACCAGTTGTGAATGTGGAATTGAGGAATGAGTGGTCGCTTATAGAATGATTCTTCAAAATGCGAAAAGGAAGAAAGCTCTGCTGATTAAGAAGGGGGAAAATGTAAGTGGTTATGATTAACTTTGCTGACATGTAAATAAAAATCATATACTAAATCTGAAGTGAGTGGTCCAAAATCTAAAACTTTTACTCAAGTAAAATGAAAGTCCTTTCCAGTGATGTTTTGGTGGAAGACATCATTCGGTACAATTTCTACAGATTGATGCAAGACAGTCAACGCTCTGATAATATACCTTTATTTTTCTTACCATCTGTCCACCTCCCAGGACTTGAGTAGTTGGATCACTTTGATCTAGTGGAAAGTACTCTGTATTAAACCAGCATCCTATCTGAAACCTGAAATCATTACTGTTCATTTAATGCTGAAGGAACTGAAATAAAATGTCAGCTCTAAATACAGCTATTTCAAGACATTAGATTAGCTTGATAGTTGAGATTACCTGAATTGAAATTCAGCTCCTCCCTTTTATATATAATTTAAAAACATAATGAATAGCTTCATAACTTTTAGAAATAAAAATAGATGATATCAAATGATAAAAGGGATCATTTCACCTTCAGTTGCAAGGAATACCAAAAAATGATTCAACATCACTTTCCCGATTCTCTTTGCACCAATTAATGACTTTTTGATACTGCGGTTTGACATCAAAGAAAGATTGTCTTCAAACTTATACTGAAATAATTTGATTGAAAAAAAGCGGTGTTACCATGAGAGAAATGAGATGCTAGGAAAAGATTCTATATTCCAATGTATCATTCATCATTTTGACATTTGATCTTTTTGACCTCTACTGTCCACATCCTTTGTTCCTGATTTATTTTCTCTTATTGATTAAAGATAAAAAAATAACTTGATATCATTATCTATGTAGTGTTGAGTACAGGTAAAACATCCAGCTCACTTTAAGATTAAGACAAAGGATCTGAGTTCAAATCTCTATCTCGGAACCTGGCTTTAGTCCTTGGGAATCACTCTCTTCCCGTGTTTTCTCTGTACAGGATTCTTGTCCAAAAGTATTATACTGGTGCTTAAACAGACAGCACACGTCTACGTAGTGTTTCACCAAGACAATTTTAGCTGCAATACATTGCATCCTAACAAAAAATTTATTCCACTGTGATGACATTTCCAAAGATGAAAAAAAGAAAAGAAAAACAACCCAAACTCAACACAGACTGTGTTATTAGTTTGTGGCAAGTGTGCAGTTTGTTTTTGTGCCTTAATAAGCATAAGGGGGGTTAGGGATGCTTGCATGTCACACATACACACACAGAGAGAGAGAGAGAGAGAGAGAGAGAGAGAGAGAGAGAGAGAGAGAGAGAGAGAGAGAGAGAGAGAGAGACAGACAGAGAGAGAGAGAGAGAGAATATGTGTGTGTGTGTGAGAGAGATAGAGAGGGGGGAAGAGGGACTGTCAATGGTTTTATCTGATGTGATGCACGGCAATCAGATACACTGTGGAAACACTATTTGCGAAATTCAATGATAATTAATTTGACATTTCACAAAGGCTGAAAGGGTTTATTGCAAAGCAGTCTGAATGATTTCGATTTTGAAGTGCAGTAACAAGATTGTGATTCCAGGATTGATTGAGTAGCATACCAATGAATCAAATGTTTGAATCAGATGACTTCTATATTATTGAAAGGTAATTTGATAAAAAATTATGGTAGTCTGTTATAAACACTTTGAAAAAAATTGGTTTATAAGGTAAAGGATCATGATATAAGAAGAGTGTTTTTGACAAAACATTATTTTACAAGAGCAGCGAATATTTCATGAAGTAGTGGGCTATTACAAGCTGGGCTATTAGGCTGTGACCACTATGCAACATTTTTTCATATTCTTGAAGTAATTCTTCAAAATGTATATTTTAAAATATAAAATTATTGGAAATGCAAAAAGTTTAAAATTTCCTAAACCAAACTTAAGTTATTCTTTAATCAATGAAGAGACAAAAATAAATACAGCTCACCTTCAAAAAGTCTCCACAGATAAATTCAATTCTGTCAGCCACTCCATACACTTTTGCATTGTTTTGGGCCATGGCAAGGCGAGTTTGATCAATGTCAATTGCTATTACTGAAACAGAGAAAAGAACACATTTTCACATTTCCAATAACACCCTAACAAATTTGAATATTTTCTTTATTTGTGCTTCAAATGGAACCAACTTTAAAAGGATTAAGTAAAACCTTGCTCCTGACATTTGATTTACAAAATAATATATTGTATCAATAAAAACGGAATATTGCAACAATTCATTGGATAGAGTAGACCAGAATAAACTGTATAGAAGATCACATTTAAATGAAGACTTCAAAAACAGGTAAATTTGAGCTGGATAGAAAGAACAGACTTTATTTTCCTACTAGGTCTCAAGTGGTTTCCAATAGAATGATTCATGGTTGTCTAGTTTAGAAGAGGGCCATGTCCATCTCTGAACCACAAGATAAATCCCACTCAATCAATATGCGGCAATGATTGATCATTTTTAGTGTCCAGTCGAAATCAACATATTGAACATGAGATGGGATGTTCAATAGCTTGAAAAAAACTTAACCAGCCCTGATCCGTGATTTCTGCTACTACACAATAGCCCTGAACACATATATTCCGTGACAGACTATAGTGCTCAAACTGCTGTTTGCTTGTTGAATCGCTAACTAGTAAAAGAAACAGACTGTAACTTTATTATCCACGAATGAATGAAAAAATGTTTTCCACGGTTCACTACTACTATGTCATTGTAGTTCCTTTTTATTATTTATTTGCTTAATTATTTTCAGAAATTCGTTAGTAAATGGCAATTCTCAAAGTAAATGTCAAGAAATGGATAAATAAAGTTCAATATGCCACGCAATAGTAATGTCTTAAAAGACAGTCAAACATCTGATATCAAGAGGATAATATGGTTACAACGGTGCTAGAGGTAATTATAAGTAGTTACTAATCTGCTTGCAACAAAAGGGGTATCTTCACTCACTGGTTTTAAAATAGAATATTACTTGGATAACTTCTCAAGATAACACCACCACTGGTGAGAATAACTGACCACATGCTTACCAATTTCCAAATTATATTGTTTGATGATGTGGTGGTGGTGGTTGAGTAGGAATTATGGTGTGTCGTGGTGAAGGTTGTGGTAGTAGGAATTATGACGTGGTGGTGGTTGTAGTACTGGTGGTAAGAAAGATGATGTGGTGGCGGTGGTGGTGGTTGGAATGATGATATGGCGGTTTTAATTGTAGTGGTGGTGGTGGTAGTTGTAGTAGTGGTGGCAGGACTGATGATGATATGGTGGTGGTTGTTGTAGTAGTGGTGATTGTAAGAGGAGTGGTGATAGAGATAATGATGAGGTGGTAGAGATGATGTGATGGTGATGGTTGTAGTAGTGGTGATAGGAATGATGATAATGATGATGATGTACATGATCGCATAAACTAGGGTCATTATTTTTTTCAAACTTCCGGGACAAATCTGGAAATCCCGGGACATTAGGAGAATCGTCTGTTTGCTGCAAGTGTTTCATCCTGATCAATGCTCGTCTCGGATAGTATATAAAGCTACAATTTTTTACTACACATAATAATAGCAATATTATTATTAATTTTACATATTCTATTATACTGCATAACTTCCTAGACATTTTACTGTAAGACTCCTATTACATCTCTTTCCCCAATTTTTTCCTTTTCCTCATTTGAGAGACCGTTTTCAAAATGCTTTCATGCTTTTGATCTTACACAACTCTTTCTGTCTTTCCACGTCCGTTTAGATCTAGTAATGATTGTTATACACAAAAAAAAAAAAAAAAAAAAAAAAAAAAAATGAGGGATATCTTGAACACATTTTTAAAAAACTGAATGTTTGAAATTAGGTTAAAAACCCAGGGCTCTGACATCTAACTAGTCAGTCAGTCCCAGGGCTGAAAGTGACAGATTAACTCATTGACAATGTGTCAGGTGGGCTAAGTTATGCTTGCAGACGCATCAAACATACAGATTCAACAGGTTTTTAATTTATTTTGCTGTCACTGAGCCTTTCTACTTGATATGAAATTGAAGAATAAAAAAATATTGAACACTGTTTTCATCATCATAAATTTGATAGTCTTTGCATATAATTATATTGGCATAATTAAGGTTGAAGGACAACTGGAGTTTTATTGCATGAGGGTAAAACAGCACATTAAAAAAGAGTAAAACTTTATTAAATCTTAATAAATAAATTCTTCAGGATAATTTGGAAGAATCCCAAATACCTTTGTTACACGTGAAAGCAAACTGAATAGCATTTCCCCCTGCTCCACAGAAAGCATCTACGACTACATCACATTGACAACGTTCAGCAATGTGGGCTGCTATTGCTTCAGGAGTAACAGAAAACCAACTTTCTGAAAAGGATGAAAAAAAATAATTTATTAAGATAAATTTAACTTTCATAACTTTCAAAAGAACAATGGCCTTCAGAGAATCAGTGATCAAAATGAAAGACATATATTTATATCATTTTCATAGTCTATTGAAATAATGCTGTAGCACAGGAGAAAAAAAAACCTGGGTAAATATAAACTCGGGCATGCAAAAACACTTTGGCAAAAACCATGCTGTATAAATCATTCTCAAGATGGAGATGATTTGTCAATGGCCTGTGCTCCTGCCGCAGTGAAAGGTCTAAGAAAGTATATTGTCCAATGGTGTAAATTAAAAAACAAAAAACAACACAGAAATTGCAGACTTGCTAACTTTTAATAGATATGATGAAAATGGGTGGTTGTTGTGACTGTGGAGGAGGTGACGATCATGATGTCGACGATGATGATGGCATAACTAGACTTTTTGAAATCCCCGTTTTTTTCCCCCTACGATTTTTCTATTGTAAATGGACTTGTTATAATGAGAAAGAGTGATCCGGAGACTGGGAATAATGAAAACTAGATCTAAAATAAAAAGCAAAAATGCACAGTCATTATCAACAAACATCACAATTACACACAATGCAAAGCGAAGCAATTGGTATCGGCAGTGCTACAACAGCAATAGAATAGTTTTTACTATCAGTAAGGCTAATAACATGAAGATAAGGGACTTTGCCATGATGAACAGGAATAACCCAGCTTGCCTATTATTGGACGAGTTCGAGAGTCACATCAATGCCCCTATCGGCACCGCTCATTAGCATCACACCACGATCACTTACATCTTTTTACGTCATAGTGTGTCAGTTCCTACTGTCAACTTGTCTGTCAGTTTCAATAAAAAATTTGCAGCACTTTTTGTCAAAATCAAATTGTCAATAGTCATCACATCTAATTTCAACTCGATAACAATAACATTATTATAACTTCTCAAAATCAAAAAAGAAAGACTGACTATTGAGATTTAAGTCTCCATCATAGAAGAAGTGAAGAATGAGACAATGATTGATGAGATATGTTGATGCTTTAAAATGAAGCCCAGCACTGTGTACACTATTTTGAAGGATTATCAACATATTTAAAAGGCCAAAATAAGATGATGTGGTTCTTTCCCTTGGAAAAATCGGTTATAACGAGAGTTCCGGAATAACGAGAATTTATGCTTGGAACAGAATTTCTCCACTGTAGTACAATACTTAAATCCATGCAAATTACACTACATAAATGATGTAATTATTCACATTTATGACTTAGCCACTGGACCAAAAAGACCCATTAGTGAAAGAGAAAAAAAGTTTTAAAAATTCATTAATTTTGTTTGTTCCATACAAAGAAAACTAAATTACAATCAGGTTGCAAATGATTGAGGAAAGTATATTTTCAATTTCAGCAATTCATCTATTCATTTATAGACAGTAAATGAATAAGTACATTGGATAAGTCAATTTGAACCGCAAGAGAAAGTAAAAGGTATCACAACATTTCAAACAAAGGCACCTCATACCTCTATCCAGCTGAATGCCTTCATCAAATCTGTTAAACAATCGATATCTTTGGAACCAATATTTTTGCAAAATAGGATCATCAGCAATATGGTCAGGGATTGGTAAGATAGGCCTCGTTTTTCTTTTCTTCTTTTTATTACGTTTTGTTTTGTTGGACCCCGCTTCTGCCTGACTCAACTCTTCGACATTCCCTGGTGAATATTCTTTGTCAAACTGGTTGAAATCTATATCCTCTTCTGAACTGCCAGTTCCAAAAAAGTTGTCAACCTAAAATGTGAGTAGGAAAATATATTATGTAAGGTAAAATTTTAATACAATTGCCATATAGAGTGGCCTACATATTTCATCTTATCGTGCCTTTGTCTGTCATCTGCATTTTTTGCGGCCGCAAATATCAGGGTGATCCGCAAATTTTGGCAAATTTCCCAAAATTGGCAAATCGTGGCAAATTTTGGAAAAGTGGCGAATCGCGTGGCAAATTTTGGGGAAAAAAAGAAGCGAAAACTAAATAACGAAAAAAAAGTGCGAAACTTGAGAAATGTTGCAGCTTTGCCTGTGGGCCCTGGGCCCACAGAATTCTGTGCATGGGCCCAAACCAAGGGAAGCTACTCTCTACGGATAATGATCCTTTAAAATCTTTGTAACAACGCTATTGTGTAAATTAATAAATGTAGCCTCCTTAAATGTAATAAATTGTCTTTTATATATTTTTTTTTCTGTATCGCGTGTTAATTTTTACTGAAACGCTTAGTTCTCCTCGGCAAATTTTTTAGCAAATTTTGGCAAATTTCTTGGCAAATTTTGGGGGTTTTTTGGGCAAATTTTAGGTCCCAATTTGGCAAAAAATGCAGATGACAGCTTTGTAATATGGAACAAACAATACGGGTTTACTTTTTAATAATAGGATGTAGGTACATCAAAATGTAGTTTGTTAAATGATGCAAGCATAGAAATGAAGTTTAAAACATCTGTCATGAGGGGGTCAAGCTGGTTCATTTGTTAAATATTATAGCCAGTCCTTAACCCCCCACTCCAAAACACAATATTTTAGCCAGCAAAAATGCTACATCATGGAAAAGGGATTTAATTTTTAAAAATTATTGTATGGGCAAAATAACAAATTGAATCAGGGATGCATTGGCTAAAGTATTTAGTACGATGTTATGGTATACCCTAATGTGACCATCACCTTTTTGGTTACGACAGTGTCAGTATTCCCATCATCATCAAAAATGATATGTTTTGAAGTTTGTCCACAAATGTGCTCCTGTATAGTTTCATGCTTAGATTTGTCAAGAACAAAATCTTCATCAGAACCGCCAGCCCCAAAACAAGTGTCAATCTTAAGGAGAAATAAAGAGAAAACTAAGTTTAATTCTTACCAATCCAGAAAAAAAGCAAATTATCTTTTAATCAATAATTTGATTATGTTACAGGAAATGCTATATACCAGGTGACACACATAACAATACAAAAACAAAACAAATAAAAAATTATATTAATTATGGTAGTGTCTTGAAAATTTCAGGTTCTGTAGATGAGTTCTGTACTTAAATAACTTGAAAGTTTCATAGCAGTTGGAAAATTACAAACAAGGTGGAGCACATTTTTTAAAAGTTGCCATATTTTGCCTTTACACATTCTTGTGTCAATACAAAACAGAGATTTTGAAAGTTTGATGTCGGTAACTGAGAGAAAAAAAAAAAAAAAAACAGAATTGAAACACATATTTAACCTAGGGCTAGGGAAAGCTTCAGACATTCGGCTGAAAACTTATGGTACTAGATGTATTAATACTGATTTATTTTGAAGCAGAATACTTTAAAAGTTTGTTTTTGTTTTTAAGAGTTTTACGGCGCTTGCAACACATTAAGGTCATATCAGCGCCAGTAAAAAAGAAGAAAATGGGATAGTCAAAAGTTCTAGAATTACAATTAAAGCAACCAAGGAAAGGCAAGACAAAGGGGAAACTTTAAAAGTAATGAGTTTTAAAATCAGGCAGATTCTAACTTGGAGTCCAAACAAAAATGTAACCTGCAAATAATTAGTGGTCATATTAACAAACCTTTTTTGTAATTACAGTATCAGCATTTCCCTCGTCATCAAATATAATGTGCTTGGCAGGATGCCCATTTGTTTCAGTTTCTTGACTGTTGTTGATAACATTAGGGCTCTTGCCATAGTCGAGTCGTAACCGTTTTGATTCCTTCAAAATATTCTTCCTTTTATAGGTTACTGTACCATGGACAACCTTTCGTTTCCTTGCATCTCTTTATGAAGAATAAAAAAATGGAACAAAACTCTTCTTTCAAAACAAATTAAATACATTGAAAACAAACAGATTGAACCCTATGTTCACATATTTACAGGTCTGATAACCAAACGCAATTATCGGCTTGATTTACCATTTGTAAAGGACAATATTATGTGTTGGTTTGAGAGTATTTCCATTACATCAATGAGACCATAACATTTTGGGTTATCAGACCTGCAAATAAGCACACACTGGTTGAACCAAATCAGCAATCAATATTTTTAAGAGAGGAAATCAAAACCAGATTTATCTATATATGTGATGAAGATTGACGCAACTTGGCGTAGTGGGGTGGTATTGACATAATATCTATCTATTGGTTTTAAACTGGTCGAGATAACTATAGAATATTGTTGGGTTATTGGTTGCTCTGACATTTTCAGGGATGCCGTACCATGCGTGAATGGTACTGGGGAAGAACCACTGATTGTGCCCATTGATTCTGGAATATGGCAGTGTATATGCATTTTCTATTCTTCTGTGGTTTTTCAATGTGTTAATAGGGATGGAGGTGGTTCCCTGACAGTCCTTGAATGACATATTCAGCTTTTGCGTCTTTCTCCGTTCAATAAGTGGAGTCCAGTTTAAATGCTCCATCATGTCTTTTACACTGTGTTGTCGGTTGTAGTCACTACAGACAAATTGACAGACCCTTCTTTGAATCATGTCTATCTCATTGATCAATGTTGATTTATTGGGTCCAATATGCTGCTGTTGTATTCTAAACCAGGTCTTACAAATACTTTGTGGCTTTTCTTTCACTCTTGTGGGACATGATGATAGGTTATGACATAGAAAGCTAAGGGTGTTATTGGCTTTACTGCATATCTTCTCAATATGTGGGTTCCATCTTAACTTGTCAATTTTGTAATCAGCCTTTGTTTCAGTTTTCAATTTTTCACTGTGGATTGTGTAGTCATTGTCAATTATCCTCCTTTAGTTGGTTATTCTGATGACTTGACAATCTTTGGGATGGAACTTGCTTTCCCATTTTTGTAGGTTTTATGATGTCCGGTTGTAGAAAGATCCATCTTTCTCTGATTTTTTTTGTCGGTATA
This sequence comes from Berghia stephanieae, assembly GCF_034508935.2. Lineage (NCBI taxonomy): Eukaryota > Metazoa > Mollusca > Gastropoda > Nudibranchia > Aeolidiidae > Berghia > Berghia stephanieae. Next base: position 112,664,886 of record NC_088360.1, read on the forward strand.
ATAGACTTTCATCTGCAAACAACTGAATCTTTGAGCCTGGGTATATTCAGTCTGGCATACCATTGATATAAACAAGAAAAAGTAGTGGTCTGAGTACTGTTCCTTGTAATAGTCTTGATAGCACTGGCATTGGTGACGATATTTGTTTTCAACCATTACTTTCTGTGTGCGGCCGGTGAGAAATGGTTCAACCGATAAGTATAAATTGCCTGAAATGCCATAGTTTTTTCAATAGGCTTTTTTGATGAACTTTGTTTAATGCCTTGCTAAAATCAAGCAGGATTGCATTGGTTTGGCCTTCTAAATTTAAGGTGTTTACAAAGTTGCTACAAAGTGTCTTGTTTTGTTCGAAGTGCTTCGTGACATTGTAGTGAATTATATGTTCTAGTAGTTTGCATGATATTGACGCTAGGGACACAAGTGTGTAGTTTTCTAGGTCGGTCCTTTCTCCCTTTTTAAAGATTGAGTGTTATTTGCGCATGTTTCCAGTCATCTAAAATTTCTCCATGGTTCAATAATGTCTGGAACAAGAATGTATAAATTGGAGCAAGTTCTTTTGCAAACATCTTGATGCACTTTGCGGACAGTCTTTCGGTCCTGTTGCTTTATTTTCATTCAGGTTTTGCATCAGTTTTAGTACGCCTTGTTCTGTTACTTCAATCTCCTCCATTTGTTCAATTTGCTTGCTTGACAGCTTGCAGTTAGACATACTGTTTGGGTTGGAAAATACAGATGAAAATTAATGGTTTAAGACATTTGCTTTTGGGCTGCTGTTTTAATTTCTTTATACACTTTGATGTTTTTCTCGGATGGACATTCCTTGATTTTTATGTACCACCTTTTCTTTTTTCTCAACAACCTTTTGGTTACTGTGTCAATCCAAGGCTGATTATTTCGTCTTGTGGTGAGTTTTGTTGGGACATTTTCATTGATGATTGTAAGCGCATTCCTTTTCATACATTCCCACATTTTATTGATTCCTATTGGTTTATAATGATGTCTTAAAAAATAGCAGCAAAATCTTCAAATTTCAGATTTTATGTGTGGGATGCCAGCATTCTTCCATAGAAGTACCTCTCGTTTTGGTTTCTTGAGTCTAGGCAGACTGGTTTGGAATTCTACTATTGTGATATCATGGTCACCAATGCCTGGTATCACATCTAAGGTCTGCATCACGTTGGGTAAATTGGAGAATAATAGGCCGAGAATGAATCTATCCCTAGTATTTTGGTCTATGATCTGATGCATGTTCAAGTTTCTGAAAGTTTCAATGAAAAGTTCATTTGTCTCTGTGTTGCTTTGTACGTTTTTTGATGTTCCTTCAGTCGAATTGATATATCAGGTAAGTAAAAGTCCCCGCCAAGGAGAACCAAATGGTCTGCTGTCGTTATGTAGTTTGCAAAAAAACCCAGATTCTTCTGTGTTTTCATAATTCAATTGTTTGCTGGTAATAATTTTGTTAACAGCTATAAGCATGCCACCTCCTTGTTTTGGTTTCCTACCGTTCTATATAAATTATATTCAGTGAATTTTTCATGTTTGGTTTTAACCATGTTTTTGATCCAATGATAATGTCTGGTCTTTCTTTGTCTACTGTTGCTGCTATTATTTCTCATTTATCTAAAATACTTTGAAAATTCAATATCATTAATTTTCACAAAGGTTTAAAATCTGACGTGTGTTTATTTCTGTTGATTCCATGATAATTCAATTCATTCGCCAAGACTTTGGTCAATGTAATTATGTTGCTACTGCTATTGTTTATTTGCAGAGTTCACGACTGCTATAAATAAATTTAATGCTCGGTGGCATTGGAGATACAGATATTAATAAGTTGAAATATGAAAATTCAAGACGGTTTAACTTAAAATGAAGACACTTACCGATTCAAAATATGTTATACGTTAGAAAATACAATAATTAGTTGATTCACACTTTCATTCTAGTACAAAAATTTAAAAACATTACTTTCAATTCATCTTGATTAACAACTAAATATCAATCTTATTATGGTGGAACAAACTAGATGAAGAAGTTCTAACATAAAATCAATTATATTTCACAATTACTCCCCCCCCCCCCCCCCCCCCCTCTCCCATACCATATATAATAAAGAATTTTGAGCAATAAAGTAATGCATATGTACTTACCTTTCATCTCCTTTCAAAATGGCCAGGCCAAGCATTTCTAATGTTCCAGTTATGTCTTTTTTCTGTGTTGTACTATTTGCTGTTTACATGCAATTAACAAAAGTAAGTTATGGATGTTATGAAATAAAATAATAAAAATAATAATAATAACATTTTTATTCATCCTAGAAAAGGCAATTTGTGTATAGAAGTGTGTGTGTTAAAAATATCGACCGTCTTGATACAAATAAATTATGTGGTTACAAGGCCTTCAAATGGCGACATACAACAGTATAAATTTACACAGATAATAAGATATATAAAATGAATAAATAAATAATCAAATAAATAAATAAATAATGTAAAAATACAGAACTATGTATGCAATGTAAAATCAAAATAGTCCAAATAAATTTAAACTAATTGTATACATTATAAAATAGTTTTAAGTAGCTTAAAGTCACCAATCTCTAAAATGTTCATGTATTTCTAGAGACACATAACAGTCAAAATAAATAGTCTTTGCACATAAAAGAGCCCCAGTGCATTTCTATCTTAAGTAATGCCTTATATAAAAGACAAAAACGACGTTTCTATTCTTCAGTTGTTTATTTTTTATTTCTGTAATAAGGAAAACCTTTGCTGCCCACTGCACTTTTAAAATTCTGTTTCCATCTAAATCAGAGATGAAATAGATTATTTTTTAAATAACTTGGAAGATTTGAATTCGAATTTTTAAGATGGAATTTTGGTGAGTTTAATTAGAATCCATCATATATAAACATTTCAAAGATAATATCTGTATATCCTTTTATACTTAATAAAAATATGCAAGTAACACAATTTGAGGTTGTAGACCCAAACCGTTTATTTTGCCTATGTAAACATTTTACCTATTTAACTATCTTAATCCTTGATAAAAAATCAATCATTTCAATTAAAATAAATATTTTGTAAAGTCTCTGCCCAAGATACATTTACATGTAAAATGTAAAGAGAAGTATTTCAGCACCAAAAGGCCTAGGCAGTTGGAATTTATTCCAGTGAATTAGATTGCCTTGAAACTTGCAAACCATCCCTGTGGAAGCATTTTAAAAATAACTGATCTAAAAAAAAATCAAAATCAACCATTAAATGCCCTTTGAACGAGAGCCCCCCCCCCCCCCCCCCCCCCCCCCCCCCCATTCCAAAGAACAAAACTCAAACAAATAAACAGTTGAAAAGTGAGTTGATTGATAACTTACACTTTGATTCATTGTCAGCCTCACTCAGATCATGGTCATCGTCTTCATCACAATAATAATCTTCTGTCCCTTCCTGCAAACCTTCATGCTGCTGCACATATGGCTGAACGAGGGCTATCAAATCATTATCCAGGGAAGACACATCAAACTCCTCATCAGGATTTTCCCGACACCATGAGGAAAATGTTTCTTTCACATGCCAGTATATCTGATTGTTTAAATCTTCATGAGTTCCTTTCAACATGTCAATAATTTCTTCATGACTATAATATGACCCATCATCTTGGTAGTTGTCCCCATAATATGTCTCCTTATCCTCATTGACTCCCAATTGTGAATTACTGCTACAACTGTTCTCTTCTTTCTCATGGGAAGAAGAATAATATCCATGATCACTGTTGACAGCTGAATAACTAGGTGCAGCATTTGATTGTCTTTCTGTAGCAACGTCTGAACTTTCTCCTCCTAGTTTATGTGGACCATCATTATTTGACTCACAGTGACATTGTTTCTTATCAGACTCATCAGCCCTATGTTTTTGTCCATCTCTAGGATTGTCTGAAGATTCATTAAATTCATCTTGATCAGTAATGGCACCAGTTGATGGTGATGGATTTGAATCTGCTGTTTCTGTAGTGTCATTGTCAACACAAGAAATATCAATGTGAACAGTAGGGGGTATTGAACCGGTGATTTGATCATAATACCCTGCATAATCTGGGTATATTGAGAGAAATGACTTGTATACCAAGAATTCACCATGTTGGTCCCAGAAGTCTGTAAATTTATGTCGAATTTCTTTCTCTGAGATCTTGTTCTAAAAAATTGCAGCAAACAAAAAAGAAATAAAATAAAAATGTAAGTGGAAATGGTTTGATATTAAGTAAAAAATATTTTAAAAGAGTCGTTTGAAATGAAGTAGAAAATAGATAAATAAAACAAAATAATATGACCTAAGCATCGTACACCAGCAATGAATTAACATGAATAAAAATCACAATGATTAAACGTAAAAAATCAAATGGTTGTGGGTGTGGCTTCTATCTACCAACATAACTACTTCTATGGTAATGGTAGACATTTAAAATATATGATTTGATAAAATGTGTAAAATATTAGGGATTATATGCCCAAGAAGAACACCTGCCCATACATACACACATACCATACCCCACAAAAAAAAACACAAAAAAAAAAAAAAAAAAACAAAGGAAAAACCCAACTATACCATGTCTTTTTTTTTTGAATAACTGTGTCTTCAAAAGTCTTTTAAAGTTATGAAGGCTAGTCTGGAAGTGAGCCTCCTGGTCCAAATTTGCTGAAAGATCTTTCATCAAAACGTTCTAATTGTTTTTTTGTTTTTTTTTGGATGATAAGCAGTTTGAATTTTTGGGATCTGAGTGGGTGGGATGGTTTATATGGGACCAGTGATGGACTATCAGCTAATTCTTGGAGCTATTTCATTCTAAATCTAGTTGTCCCAAGAACCAATATTGCTGTAGTTTTAATTTCTGTTAGTTTTTAAAAAATTATGTGTCAATGTGGCCTGCATAAAGGGAGTTTCAGCAGTCCAACCTAGAAATAACTATAGACATTACAGGGTTCCTACACCAATTCCATTTTGAAATTCAAGGAGTTTTCAAGATGATTTTTAAAAATTCAAGGATCTTTGTTCCTGTTTGTGTTAAATTTCTAAGCTGATTCTTTCGTTTATTTGGATTATTTCTTATAAAAGAAGAAGAAGAAGAAGAAGAAGAAGAAGAAGAAGAAGAAGAAGAAGAAGAAGAAGAAGAAGAAGAAGAAGAAGAAGAAGAAGAAGAAAAAGAAGAAGAAGAAGAAGAAGAAGAAGACGTGCAGTCGTGTGTGAAGGAGGAAAAAGAAAAAAAATTTAAACAATCACGGTCGTGAGGAAAGGAAACTTCTGCTGAGAGCAGTCAATCACTGTTCGAAGAAAAATATTTATTTCGCATTATCTTTTTCCAGTTGTCTTTTAGACTGAAACAAAGAAAGAATTGGAAGTAAAAGAGACAGTCAGAGAAATGTATGTGTGTCAGTAGCAAAACGGAGAAAAACGGCCCAGCCCGACACATGCTGTATGTGCAAGTTATTTACTGACTACATGTGTGTTTGACAAAGTGACACTCTCTCTCGTCCGTGGGACAGTAGGCAGGCAGTGAACATATCCTAGTCTAGCGGAGCATGTAGTTTGAATGATAATATACCTAGCTGTCTAGATGGTCTAGTTTTGTTTTGTCTTTGATGCGACAAATAAAAAGTTGTTTTTTTTTCAACTCGGCATTCAAAAAGGAATAAAAACTTATTTGTTTCGAGGTGGTAGTGATGATGATGAACCAGTGTTGGTTGTAGTAATATGGTGGTGGTTGTAAATGTAGTAGTTGTGGTATTGATAATGATGCGGTAGTGGTTGTTGCATTCATGTTGGTAGAGGTAATGATAGTGTTGTGGTTGTAGTAGTGGTGATCTCGCAAAATTCAAGGAGTTTTCTCCTAAAATGAAATTCAAGAAGTTTTCAAGTTTTGAAAGAGTCCTTGAATTTAAGGAGGCCGCCGGAACCCTGACATTACAAGTCTGTAAGTCCATGATTACACCTGATAATGATGAAGATAATTATGATAATGATTGTGGTAGTGGAGAGGATTTTACCTGAAATCCTAAAATCTTTCTTGTTTGTTGATACTTCTGTAAGAGTAAATTAGTCTTTTTGGCATATTTGTCCAACTAATCTTCAATGAATAAATAAAAAGAAAAAAAAAAAGCATTCACACCCCCTCCAAAAAAATAATAATAAAAATTTAAATGTTGTAAACGTTTACATACCTGTTTCCAACCTTTACTTTTTGAGCCACCAAATTGCTGTGGAAGTCCCATCATCGCCATCAGACCAGTGCAATCTTCAACTTCTTTCTCTGAATTGAAATTTGAAGTCTCCTCTGAAATTCCTGACAATGTAGAATAATCTAGAAATTTCTTTAGGCGATCCTCTTTAGTAAATGAATTGCTAGAGCAATGTTCGTGCTGTTTTCCTCCTTCTGAAGTATCAGAATCTGAACTCAGATCAAATTCTCCAAGGGCAATGGTAGAAAGTCGATTTGATAATTTTGTGTAATCAGCCGTCAACTCCCCCTTTAATTTCACTTCATTCAAATGGTTTTTACAACAATCTTCATCACTATTGTCATCTTCAGATTCTGACAGGCCCTTATCTGAAGTGTCTTCCCAAAAATATTCCTGATACTTTTGCTCACTGCAAATACAAAAGAAATAAAAAGTCAAAATAATATATTTCAATTCAGAATCCCATTTAGTGAAAATTATTAAAATGCCTAAAGCTCTCACACAGGATGCTGAAAGTGTAATTTAAATGCTCGCGAGAAAATGAACCAAAAAAAAAAAAGAAAAAAAAGTCAACAACAAAAAACAAAACAAGCAAAGATTCTTTTGTAAAAAATAATACAAGTGATTCTAAAAGTGGCAAACTAAAAATCCCATGAGATTAACCAGCCATTGCATTTTGATTAGAATTTCTCACAATAGACGTAGTAAAAATAATCAAAAGGCAACTCCGAATATATGTCACATGTAAAAGATGGTCAGATGGGCAAAATAAAAACTTTAATTGACAAAAAGGAGTATGCGATTTAAAACACTTACTTATTTGATAACATTGCTTTCTTTTAAACTTGATAACATCTTGCTTAGCTTCCTTTTTAAAGTCTTGAATTCCTCCTGGACAAAGGCCACAAACAAGATTCCTGCATCCATCACAGTCAAGGCTCTCTAAATTTTTTTTCAAGTGAAGCAAATTCTTCTACATCTACCTCCAAGATGTTACATTTTCTCTTTTTCTTTTTCTGGAGGGGTCCATGTTTGTGCAAGTAAGTGGTTTGTCATTATTTCATGTCCAATCCGTTTTGTATGTTTTCCTTTTCCATTGACTGCTGCCATATTTCTTTGTTATTGATGATATCAGAGTATCTTATGAATATTTCTCAGACAACTGACTATACTCTGGAGCTTATCGGTTGCTGTTGTTCTTCTTTAGGTCTCAGCTCCAAACCGATGAATTGATTAACCGATCAAGTTGAAAAGAATTTGTATTTGTAGAGTATTCTTAACTCTATCAGAAGTTAGTTAGTTGGTGGAAGGATATTTTGGCTTTTCTAATTCTTATTATTATTTTGGCTTGCAACTTCCTCTGCATTAATTCAGTTTTGTCTACGACAATTTGAATCAAACAATCTCAAACCCTAACATTCACAAATGGATACCAAATCACATAACATAAACATGCACCATTAGGAGGCAAAAATTTAGTTGAATAAGCTGTACAATTTAAATATGGCTTCATGTCATTTTTAGAATTTTGTCATTTGATTTCTTTGAGTTTCTTTTGTTTTGATAAAAACATGGGTTTCCAAATTCGAGAGCATTATAACCTTAAGACTGGCCTACAAGGCCTAAATGAAAAATGATGAAGGTCAAGAAATGTACTGATTCATGGATCAGAAAATGCATATAATCACAAAACTAATTGTCTGTAAATTACATGACTAACCAAATTACATTTTGCTACAAGACAAAAAAAAAAGAAATACAAATTGAGGACATAACAAATCTACAGGCAATATTTGGAGACATCTCTGAAATTCCTGATGGACTTTATTACGTCATTATGTGCAAAATAGATCATTATAAATGCAATGAAATTGAAACATCAAATATGTATTCAAATACCTTATTATACTACGTGTGACATAAGTTGGAACAAGTTCAGTTCTAGCATCGTTATCTTCCGAGAGGCAAGTATAGAGACGAAATTCAGCAAGGGTCTGTTGTCTTGACCACATTCTGGAGACAATTGGTTTAAAGTTTAAGGCAGGTTGAACCAGCAAATTTAAATTGGGTGGCATAAAATTGTTATGGCTCTTATGTGAGGCTGCTCATGATGGAAATCTTAATACACAGTTACACCAGGAAACCTAATTCATCAAGCCATAATGCAGGTTACTTCATGATTGTTTTGGATTGCCCATGTGATTTTATCATAAAAACAAACCCAAAACCCAGATAAAATTTTCCGAATTGTCAAATCCAATATGATTTCAGAGAAAATACTTTTCTATTCCTAACATGATGGTAGGCTATCATGATCAAACTGTACTTTCTGCCTCAAATTATTTTCAATGAGCTATGGGTGAGAGGATTTTTTATTCATCAAGAATTCTATTCTGAATTTCATATAGACATGATTTTTTTTATAACTTTTAAATATTATGTTTTGAAATTTTCGATTGCTTTCAACTCTTTAACAACGAGACTGAATTTATTTCCATTTCTAATCATATTTTCTACTTTTATTTATATGTTTAAATCTGCAGACCTAATCATTTCCACCAAGCGAGCAGTAACAATTAGCTATTTGAAACCAACTTCAATGACTAAATGAAACCCAAGGCAGGGACATTGTAAATTGGAAGGACTTCCGTTGTTTCACAGCATCTCTAAAGAGGCTATTTGGACTCAAGTCTGAATAGTCTCCCGTGGCTATTCGGACTCAAATTCCAATGCGCATGAGCAATCAACAGATTAATCGGAGTCATTCTGAATAGTCTCTCGTGGCAGTATAGTATTTTGGGTTTTTTTTTTGGTTTAATATTTTACGTAAAATCAAAATTATGATTTTAGTAACTATCAACAGGTAGTCTAAACAAAGAATATATTATATATTTATTATAATCTTTGGTCTAAACCCACTGTATTTGATGAGAAAGACAAAATCATAGATCAATTGGAAATCCTGATAGAATTTTTTTTAAAAGTTAAAACTCTCCAAAAGTAACAAAAGTCAGTCAAAGAAACTGTGATACAAATGAAAAGCTTTTCTAACAACATAACACGATGTCCAATTAAAATCAGGACAAAAATAAATAATTTAAAAAATACATATTCTGATAGTTGATAGTGTGAGACAGGCAGCAATCCTTCTACAGTCCAAATAGGGGTATGAGCTGAGTCAGTCTGATATACTTTAGAGATAAAATATCAGGTATTCGGAATAATTTGGACAAAGAAGAGACAATGAAAGCACAAATAACTGAAACTAATGCACTTCCAGCCGGAGCAGCATTCGACGAATTTGAACCCGCCACTGAAACAGAAGTACTGTCTGCGCTGAAACAATGCTCCAAGACAACCAGCCCAATAGATCCCATCCCTTCATGGCTTGTTCTTTCTTGTGCTAATATTTTGGTTCCCGTTCTTACTCATATTGTAAATGCTAGTTTGTTTATTGGTGAGGTATCTAATAATCTTAAACATGCTATTGTCACTCCCATATTAAAGAAATCTAGCCTTGACAAAGAAGACCCAAATAATTATCGACCAGTCTCGAATCTCACCCTCATGTCTAAACTAATTGAGAAAATTGTTGCTTTTAGGCTTAACACGTTTTTGAATGAACACAATTTGTTCTCTAAATTTCAGTCTGCTTATCGCCCCTTTCACAGCACTGAAACTGCTCTTATTAAAATCCATAATGATATCATAAATCATTTATGTCGGAAAAATGATGATGTTATTATCATACTACTCGACCTTAGTGCTGCTTTTGACACAATAGACCATACTCTTTTAATTGACAGACTTAAGACACTATACGGATTTGGGGTACTGTCCTTGACTGGTTTTCTTCTTACCTCTCTGACAGAATTCAATCAGTGTCTGTAAATCGACATGACTTCTCTTCTCCTTGTCCCCTATCTTTTGGTGTACCACAGGGTTCAGTTCTGGGACCCTCTTTATTCACCCTCTATATCAGACCATTAGGTGACATCATCTCAAAATATTTTATTAAGTACCATTTTTACGCAGACGACACCCAATTACTGTTTCCCATTAATATCGACAATCATCTCAATGTTATAACGGATATAGAAAATTGTATCTCTGAGATTAGTGACTGGATGTGTTGCAACAAACTCAGGTTAAATGAAAATAAAACAGAGGTGTTGCAAATTACAAGACGGGGCCTCGTGGACCTTTCCACGCTTAACCTGAATCTTTCTGATTGTGTAATTCCCATCACTAAAGAACCTGTGAGAAACTTAGGAGTTTTATTCGATACCAAATTAAACATGTCTGCCCATGTCACTAATGTAACTAGATCCTGCAATCTTTACCTTAGATCTATTGGTGCTATTAGAAGGCTTCTTGATATTGATACTACTAAACTTCTTGTGGTCTCTTTGATTCTTACCCGCCTTGATTATTGCAATAGCTTGCTCTATGGTTGTGATAATAATGTCATTAATCGACTCCAAAAGATACAGAACAAAGCAGCTCGATTGGTAACGTTATCTAAAAAGCACGAGCATATACCACCGATTTTGGAGGACCTACACTGGCTACCTGTAAAGTTTAGGATTGAATTTAAAATACTCACCCATGTTTTCAATTGCTTAAACAATTCCGCTCCTGTTTACCTTCAGGAACTTATCCACCTTTATGAACCCAGTCGAAATTTAAGATCTGCTAATTTAAATATCCTAAGGGAACCCCCAAAATCGTTAGTTTTTCATGAGAAATCCTTTGACCACCATGCCCCCCGACTGTGGAACACCATCAATATTGAAACTAAAAATAGTGAAAATCCACTTATCTTTAGAAAACGGTTAAAAACTGAGCTTTTCTGTAGGGCATATAATTTGGACTCTTAGTATGTATTTTATTATAATATATTATGTTATCATTGAATTTGTGTGGTTTTAACATGCCAGTTCTATATTTGTATATCATACATGATGTGTTGATGTAAAGCGCCAGTGAGCAATTCCAAATTGGAACTAGGCGCTATATAAGTTCATTATATTATTTTTTTTATTATTTTGATATGGGCAAAACAGAATTTCTTCTGAACTCTTTTTCTATTTCTTTATCACTTCCACCCACTGCCTACTGCCCACATTGTGTTGTCTTCCCCTCTGTATGCGCACACACATTGGAGTCTGGGTCCGAATAGCCACGGGAGACTATTCAGACTCGAGTCTGAATTGCCAATTCGTTTTTTTAATTATCGGGGGGAGACACCCACCCCCTTCCTCTTTGTATTGGTGGTAATCCAGTGGTAACACCCCGAACCCCCCATTGCCCTACTACTAGAGAGGTGGACCTTTGGCTTACCAACCTCCGTTGAATGTCCAATTCGCCTTGAGCAGAAATAAGTCCCGGCAACCCTTGTACGCAGAATCCCTGACTACGGACAGAGCTGCACATACGAGATGGAAGTCGGTTTGGACGAATTCAATCCCTCATGGGGGCGGGGACCTACACTCCTCTAAGCTTGGTGAGAAGTTGCCAGGCTTTGATACCAGTAAGAGGAGACACTGGGTAACTGCGAATCGGCTTCGGTCGAGGAGCTGCCTAACGGCAAGTGCGTTACATCGGTGGGGTCTAACTACCTGTCCAATATGTCCACGTTGTGGGCAAGAACCCGAGATGGCAGAGCATCTAGTCGAAAGGTGTGTTGTGACGATGCTACCCGGCGGGTTTGCGCAGTGCACGAATGCAGACCAGACTTTGCTGATTGGGTCGACCGTCATAACATAATAGTGTGAACCATAAGAGGCTGCTGCCTTGAGCACGCTTTCACGTAAAAGATAAATATTTTTTTTAAAAACCTACCTCTGTTTCAAAAACTAGCATCTTTCAACTTTCTAAGAAACATTTTGATTTTTCAGAACTTTAGTTCGTTAAAAAATACCGGCCAATCTGACCCGTTGAGTCGAATGAAAACGAAATTTTGTTGTTTACATGGTTTAAAGGAAATGCCGTAAATAAGCATTCATGGACTTCCTGTGGTGTTTTTACAGTGTCACGTGACCGTTTTGAGAAATTGGTCGTCTGCTACAAATAATTAGACCGGAGGGGGTAGATATTTTCGTTGGAGCAGAAAAAAAGTGAGTATTATTTCTTGTACTTGTAGAGAGGACTAGGGTCTACAACAGCAGTCAAGTTGATTGAATGAAAGAAAAAAGGCCTTTAACTCGGCCGCCACCACCACCACCGTCCGTGAGAGTGGAGGGGGGGGGGGGGGGGGGGGGGAAGGGAATGCATGAAGACGACAGGGAGACGTGTCGCTTGGTGACCTTGGTGACGTAGAGCATGTCAAGGATGCTTGCAGGTGTTCTTAACCCCTTAGCACACAGTGTTGAATAGGCGAGCTTTTAGTTCTCCACCTGCGCCGCGGTCAAGAGGTCATTCACTCCATCAAATTCCCGACCAGTACAACGGGTTATCTCCCGTGATACTTAATAGATTTGTTATTGACATCTGGTTAAACTACAATCGCTTTTGCACAACCACAGTCAATTTTACCAATTTAAACAAATTGGCAACACATTGAGAAAACTGTGATCTGTATTTTGGTACCAAACACTCTATCATTAGAATTACTGTCTTTGAGATATTTCGCATTAAGATATCAGCACAATTTTGATTATAGTTTGTTAAATTTAATTTATTGATTGCATTATTATAAACAAACAAGCCGATAGAAACTCTCAAAACTTGCTCTAACCGATGGAGGAATAAAGTAACCTTTCATTCATTCCCTCACAATGTGTGCGTCACTCTTAGTTCTTTGATGATATGCGATGGCAGCTGTCCGATTTGTTTCGCTTTGATCACTGCTGGTTCAGAGGGTTATTAATTCCGGTCATTGAGTCTTCATCGCACAAATTATATTCAACAGATGGTCACACGAGTTTAGCTTAATATTATATGAACACGATTATGCTAGTTTTCCGTTCCACTAGTTACAAACGTGGTCAACTAAGAACACTAGAATAAAGTCTGAGTCGTTTCATATTTCAGTTGTATATATTTGAAATTTACTTCCCAGGTTAAAATATTGTTTCAGTACTTTGTGGGTAAAAAAGAAACCTTGTATAGTTTGTAATTATTTTGCTGCAATGATCAATATATGATTAATTAAGGGTGATCATTTTAAGCATTCTTGATACAAACACGACTTAACGAAGGAACAAAGGATAAATAAGAACCATGTCAAAAAGAAATATATATATATATGTGTGTGTGTGTCTGTGTGTGTGTTTGTGTGTGGGGGGGGGGGAGAGAGAAAGGGATGTATATATATATATATATATATATATATATATATATATATATAGAGAGAGAGAGAGAGAGAGAGAGAGAGAGAGAGAGAGAGAGAGAGAGAGAGAGAGAGAGAGAGAGATGGTCCGACCCGATGGATGGACTGATCATCTGATGAAGAGGACAGAGGGTATGGATGAATATATGGATGGATCGATAAATAGATGTTTGCAATGGTGGATGAATGAATGGATAGATAGATTAGAGAAAAGAGAGAGAGAGAGAGAGAGAGAGAGAGAGAGAGAGAGAGAGAAGAGAGAGAGAGAGAGAGAGAGAGAGAGAGATTTTCATAATTAAGGACAAAGACATTGGTCTATAACTGTAAAAGTCACTCTGTTGCCTCCATAGCCTCGTGACTTACACGTGACATATTTTGTGCTGTGTCCATACTTTTACATAACGGGGCTTCTAATGTCGCCCTGTTGCTGTTCTTTATTCTTTTTGCGTTTTTCAAGAAGGTTGAGCAAACATAGCAATCACTGATTTATTTTGATTTTATTTCGACAAGATGTGGTGACTGTGCATGAATAGTTGCTGTTGTCAGTGCTTTCCCTCATCTTTGATTTTAATCCCGTTGTCTCTGTTGGAAAAAAAAGGTAATATCGCCTAGCAGGCATCATGTCCAGTTCTACATGTTACGCGTTACCGTTGGTCAGGGACCCTATTTAGAGCGTTTTAAGCACGTCTAGTGAAAATTGCGCTAAATAAAAAAGCTCAACATTTCAACATTACGTAGTCTGTCATGACACTTGTAGCGCATAGTTTTGAGGACTTTTTAGCATTGTCTTTGTCAATGTCCACATTAAAGATAAGATAAATATCTGCTTTTAAAGATTAATATCTGGTTTTAAATCCTGACAAAATCATGTTTTGAGATTCGTTTTCTTTTCTTCTGTGTTTCTTGACTTTTCTACAAAGCCTACACAGTTCATTCAAATGTTTATCATGAATTTCTTGAGTGTGCTCCATGACTAAATGAAATTTTTAAAAATCATAATAAATTCAATTTTGTTGACGCACAAATGGAATTTTAGCAACTTACAGTTCAATTATAATTGATTCTATTTGTGAAAGAATAGATTTGTTCTATGTTTCTGTTTGAAGAATTCAATTTTTTATTGGAAAAATTAATGCATTTAAAATTACAGAAAAACGGTCTATTTAGGATTGAAATATCACGATCATTATATACAGCACTGGCATAAAATACATATGAATGGAAACAAGAACACTAGATAAATATTACAGAGTAAAGAAATTTGTGTTTAAGCTCACTGTGAAGCGATAACAAAGAGATGAAAGTGAACATAAATCGACTGGTATCACCCGATATCACAGTAACTGAACTCACTAGGGGATTCCCCGTAATTTGGCAGGCGTGACCCCGGTCAACCTCGGGTCATTACTTGAACTAAGTTACCGCTCAGGCGATAATTTCGTTACTGTGAGCAGCGAAGCTAATTTTTTGCTTTCAGATAATAGTTTGCTTTTACATTGCTAACGGAGAATACAGCGTTTCCACCAAGAGAGCTGTCAGAGTATCGCAACTCGGACTTCAATTGTCTATAACCGTTTTGCTGTTGCTTGTCTTTTGATGAAAGAAGATTTGGTGTTAGGTCAAAGATCGAATTTCACCACTAAAGGTTGCATTGATACTGGGTTTGCTCCCCCCCCCCCCCCCCCCACTCCTTTTTTTTTCAACTTAGTATTGTTGATTGCTATTTCCTTTTTTATGATTAGCAAGTGCCGTAGGAGTCTCACAGGATGCAGGAGTACTGCAATTAACCCTTTGCCAGCGACACTGATTTTTTTGTCTTTCAAATAATAGTCTTCATTTATATTATTTTTAACGCAGAAAAAAAAAACGTTTCCACCATAAGAGCAGTAAGAATATTGATAAAAAGCACTTTGAGCACGTTGGGCGGATATTGCGATATATATAAAAGCTCAAGTTTTTAAATTGTATTACTGTTGTTTGTCTTTTGATGAAAACTGTGAGATTTTATTTTAGGAACCAATTTCCGATACAGCTCTTGTGCATGGTTACTTCTGACCTTGATTTCTTTCGTACCCACCCCCAAAATCCCACTTATTGTGTGTTATAGGCAGAACATAATAAATAGCTGGGCTGATACATGCGTGACTAATTGGCCAAAGAGATCAGACACTCATTACCCGATGTATTGGTTTTTAATCCTAGCCTAGTGAGAGAGAAAAAACAAAACAATCATACATGTATCTTCAAACAGCAGAACATTTCCATTTTACAATGAGATGGGAAGGGGAAGGGATAACACTATGACGAGAGAGAGAGAGAGAGAGAGAGAGAGAGAGAGAGAGAGAGAGAGAGAGAGAGAGATGGGTCGGGGGCGGGGGGATAGTAAGGGGGAATGGGAAAAGATGAAAGAAACAATGGGTTGCCTGATGACGTAGATCAAAGGATTGTTACAGTGGTGTTCACGGAGTGTACTTCGTGAAATTTTAACCATTAACAGTGACACTGATTTTTTCTCCAGATTGCATATATATGCAGAATAAATCGTTTCCACCAAGAGAGCAGTAGTAAGAGTATATTTCGACTCGGGCTTCATTAAACTATAAATCGCAAAGCTTGTCTTTTATTGATAACATTAAGACTAAGATCTGGAGTTTGGGGAGTGTAAGATGGAATCTCGCCATTAATGGTTAAAATTGTTTTGATTTTAAAAAAGTAACACACACACACACACACAAGAGCGCGTGATCACAACAGCGAGGACCATCTTATGCTTGTGTTGCAACGGTAAACCAGTTTACGTGTACGTAGTACGTAGATCCTGAGGTTAGATGCCCCGTTACCGTGTACGTAGGCACTCCCAAAAAATAAATATAAAAGAGACACACACACACACTCACACATACACACACAGAGTCTCGCATCCGCTACGAACTAATTTTGCACACCAATTTTTACTGCACTTATGCACCAAATTGCATACCTATCTAGGGATACTTTTTTCCGTATCTTTTTCTCAATAAACTTTTTTAAAAACCTTTGTTTTTTTTGCGATGACACATTGTAAACAGACGTAAGCCTCCACGATTTCGCGAGGAATGAATCATGAAAAAATTTACGATATAATTTCAAACACAACTTTTGAAATTCATCAAGGATTGTCTAGTACCGAATGTTTTTTGATAGAAAACAAATGCATCTTCAAATCTAAACTCATTTTGACAGTAAGCGTTAAGTTTTTAAAAAACTTTCTGTCCAAACGAATGATTGTAACGGTTAAAGAAGCTAAGTATTGGTACCACCGGCTCACCTCTCTACTACTACTAATAGAAAAACAGTAAGTAATCTTATTATGCGTCGGCCAGAGTCTTAAACGACAACTGACTCAGCAAATTGTTTTTGAAATTAGAAATATCACACCACTTATAAAAATGAAAATGAAACTTAACTTTTATATTATTGGACAGCAATGTTATTGGAATTGGACATGCAACTATCTAATTAATTAATTGAAATTGATATGATAGTGAGGTGAGCCGGTGTTACCAATACTTAGCTTCTATACCAGGACAAATCATTCGTTTGGACAGAAAAATAAATAAAAAACTTACCGCTAACCGTCAAAAGCAGTTTAGATTTGAAGATGCATTTGTTTTCTATCAAAAAACATTCGGTACTAGACAATCCTTGATGAATTTCAAAAGTTGTGTTTGAAATTATATCCTAAATATTTTCATGATTCATTCCTCGTGAAATCGTGTGGGTTTCCGTCTCTTACTACGTCTGGTGCCGGTGCCGTGCAAGCAAAACAAAGGTTTTAAAAAAAGTTTATTGAGAAAAAGATACGGAAAAAAGTGTCCCTAGATAGGTATGCAATTTGGTGCATTAGTGCAGTAAAAATTGGTGCGCAAAATTAGTTCGTAGCGGATGCGAGACTGTGTGTGTGTGTATGTCTCTTTCTTTTTTTTTTTTTTTGGGAGTGCCTACGTACATGGTAACGGGGCATCTAGCCTCAGGATCTACGTACACGTAAACTGGTTTACCGTTGCAACACAAGCAATAGATGGTCCTCGCTGTCGTGACCGCCCGCGCTTGTGTGTGTGTGTTATTTTTAAAAAAATCAAAACAATTTTAACCATTAATGGCGAGATTCCATCTTACACTCCCCAAACTCCAGATCTTAGTCTTAATGTTATCATTAAAAGACAAGCTTTGCGATTTATAGTTTAATTGAAGCCCGAGTCGAAATATACTCTTACTACTGCTCTCTTGGTGGAAACGATCTGTTCTGCATAAGCAATCTGGAGAAAAAAATCAGTGTCACTGTAAAAGGTTAAAATTTCACGAAGTACGCACCGTGAACACCGCTGTAACAATCCTTTGATCTACGTCATCAGGCAACCCATTGTTTCTTTCATCTTTTCCCATTCCCCCTTACTATCCACCCCCCCCCCCCCCATTCCCCCGCCCATCTCTCTCTCTCTCTCTCTCTCTTTCTTTCTCTCTCTCTTGTCATAGTGTTATCCCTTCCCCTTCCCATCTCATTGTAAAATGATAACGTTCTGCTGTTTGCAGATACATGTATGATTGTTTTGTTTTTTCTCTCTCACTAGGCATTTGAAAAAAAAAAAACCTGAAAAAAAAAAAAAACAACTTAACCTTTTAAAGGCGAATATCAATCTTACTTGGACCAAAAATAAAATCTTACCGTTTTCATCAAAAGACAAAAAACAAAATACAATTTAAAAACATGAGCTTTTATATAGGGCAATATCCACCCAACGTGCTCAAAGCGCTTTTTATCAATATTCTTACTGCTCTTATGGTGGAAACGTTTTTGTTTTTCTGCGTTAAAAAAATAATATAAATGAAGACTATTATTTGAAAACAAAAAAATCAGTGTCATTGGCAAAGGGTTAATTGCAGTACTCCTGCATCCTGTGAGACTCCTACGGCACTTGCTAATCATAAAAAAGGAAATAGCAATCAACAATACTAAGTTGAAAAAAAAAAGAAGAAAAAAAAAAAAAAAAGGGGGGGGGGGGGAAAGAGAGCAAACCCAGTATCAATGCAACCTTTAGTGGCGAAATTCGATCTTTGACCTAACACCAAATCTTCTTTCATCAAAAGACAAGTAACGGCAAAACGATTATAGACAATTGAAGTCCGAGTTGCGATAGTCTGACTGCTCTCCTGGTGGAAACGCTGTATTCCTTGTTAACAATCATAAAGATAAAAGCAAACTATTATCTGAAAGCAAAAAAATTGCTTCACTGTTAAGGGGTTAAGAACACCTGCCAGCATCGTTGATATGCTCTACGTCACCAAGGTCACCAAACGACACGTCTCCCTTTCGTCTTCATGCAACTCCCCCCCCCCTCTCACGGTGGTGGTGGCGGCAGATAAAAAAGGTCTTTTTTTCTTTCATTCAATCAACTTGGACTGCTGTTGGACCCTAGGCCTCTCTACAAGTACAAGAAATAATACTCACTTTTTTTTTCTGCTCCAACGAAAATATCTACCCCCCACCGGTCTAATTATTTGTAGCAGACGACAAATTTCTCAAAACGGTCACGTGACACTGTACAAACAACACAGGAAGTCCATGAAAGCTTATTTACGGCATTTCCTTTGAACCGTGTAAACAACAAAATTTCGTTTTCATTCGACTCAACGGGTCAGATTGGCCGGTATTTTTTTAACGAACTAAAGTTCTGAAAAATCAAAATGTTTCTTAAAAAGCTGAAAGATGCTAGTTTTTGAAACAGAGGTAGGTTTTTAAAAAAAATCTTTATATTTTACGTGAATTGCATGCTCAAGGCGAGTTGGACGTGCAGCGGAGGTTGGTAGGCCAAAGGCCCACCTCTCTAGTTGATATTGATTGATGATTGATGAATGAAAGTCATAATGGTTTTAAAAAATACGGAAAAATTAAGGAATAATTTAATAAAAGTTATGGGAAACTACGGAAGTCCTTCCCAAATACAAATGAAATTGGATGAAAGAAAAATGAAAATGGCTTGAAAATTGTGGTTCTTCTCAGTCACAGTCGTCAGGGTTGCTTGGTGAAACAAATTACGTTCAATGGCATGTAAAGGAAAACGTGGATATCATTGGTACACTTTTTAAAATCGTGATAATTCATTAAATTATGTAAATATATATGCATATATGTCAAACATTCACCTCCTATATCGATCTAAGACTCAGAAAAAACACCCATTGCCGTTGCCAAACACAACAAAGGAAAGAGCATGAAGTATGAAGGACCAAATAGGTGACTATTAATTATTCTGACAGTTTCCAGCAGTAGACTAAATATAAACAGTTCGTTCCAATTCTAAATAGGCATTTATTTTGAATGGTATTTAATTTAATTGTATGGTCGGAAGTGTACACATTTTCGGTATGGTATGGCAATAGCTGTCTCATACAAGGCTCAGCCTATTTATTTCTAAAATAAAACTGTTACGGTATTGGGAGTTTACAAAGTGAGTTTTGTTTTAAAATCCTATTTACAACATATTAAATCCAGATTATCAACTATCACGTAAGCTTTCATATAATAATTACTTGTTTATCCGTGGCCTGCGCCTTTATACACGTTGCCTATCATTTGCCTCCCCGACGATCTATCCTCTGCCTCCCTCATGTACTCGGAGTTTGAGGGATGTTGCTTGTTGATAGGGCTAGCCTCAAACTGGTCAAAAACGCCAACCTCTGACGACCACGAGCTCTTTTCCCCCTCTATGTACTAATAGACCACTGATTGTTAGGCTTTCAATGTGCCCTCGTCGCCACACAGGGCCAAGAAAGCCCATTTGCCTTTTCTGATGCTTTTCACAATCTGGATGGGTTTCCCTACTCTATGCAAAACTTCTAAGTTTGTTATTCTGTCTGACCATTTGATTTTTAGCAATCTTATGTACAACCACATTTCGAAAGATTCTTGGCGGTTTTTGGCATTCTTTGTCTAGAGTCCAGGTTTCACACGCGTAGAGGAGAAATGAGAGAACATAAGTTTGGACAACTTTAAGTTTCGTGTTTAATATAGTTTTGGTGGCAAAGATGACTGGTCTTAGATTTTGGAAGGTTTTTTTAGCGATCGCTATTCTTTGTTTTATTTCTTAAAAATAGCTCGTTCGTGATGGTTGCACCGAGATATTTAAACTTTTAAACTTGCTTGATGGATTCCCCTTTGCTGGTGAGATGAAAAGATAGATCTTGGTTTTGTTTGTTAATGAACATGCAATCGATTTTCTTGACGTTCAGCAAAAGTCCCTTTGATTCGCTACCAGTCACCAATTTGTCAAGCACGATTTGAAGGTTTTCTGGTGCCTAAGCCATAAGAACTGCATCGTCTGCATATCTCCCGTTCGTCAAATTCTCATCTCCAACACATATGCCTGGTACTTCTTCAATTTCACGGAAGATTATTTCAGTGTACATGTTGAAAAGGTGGCGATAAAACACTTCCTTGTCTCACTCTTTTAATATTAAAAAATCGGAGGTCTCAATGTCCAATTTTACATATTATGCTGTTTGGTTCCAGTACAATTTGTCACAAGGCGGAGATCATAATGCTCTATTCCAATAATTGTTGTGTGTACACCAAAAAGTTCTTCATGTTTAACCGAGTCGAAGACTTTTGAATAGTCCACGAAGCAAAGGTACGGGAATTTTTTGTTTCTCAGTAAACTTTTGTAATATTGTTTTTAATATGAAGATGACATTCACAGTAGCTTTGTCTTTCACGAAGCCGAATTGGTTCCCGGCCAATCTCAGGTGAAATCTTATTCCTCATTCGTTTCATAATGGTGCGTATGAAGATCTTTGTGATCTGGCTCATGATGCTGATCATGCGGTGTTGACCACAATCTATTGTATCCGCTTTTTTGGGAGTGTGTTAAAGCGTGGCCTTCGTAAAGTTATGGCCTGATACTGACCAAAAAAATGACGTCAAAATGCCAGTCTTTTGCCACAAAAGATAACAAATCGTGAGTTGTATTCAATAGTTCAACCAATGAAATAACTAGTTTCCATGAGCTCTACTAACGACAACTCACTAGTATAGGCGGTGAAAAAAACAAACTGCCAGTCCTTTTCGAGTATCAGTATCAGGCTATAACATAACGATGGCTACAGTTAAAGACGGACGGTCTCCGCTCATTTGGTACGATGCCTTTGCTAAGTCCGTAAAATATAGATTTTTAGTAGGACGCCAGGAACGTGCAGCTCACCGTAAAGTTGAATCAGAATCATAATAATCTAGAATGTAGAATCAGAATGATCGAATCTAGAATAATCTAACAACACTATGTTTTTCCCCTATTGTAAATCATCTCAAGCCACACATCTTACTAGTTTCGACAGATCCCTGTCAGTCTACATTCCAACCCCTTAGAGTAAGATCAAATCATATTCAAACCTGAAACGTCAATTCCTACATATTGATGTTAAACTCCGCCTTTTATGATATAATATTACTTTGGTAAACGTTAGTTTTACGTTCAGTACGCCCAAAATAATCTGTACGCCCAAATAATAAATTCCAACTATAATTTGCTGCTATTATCCCCAAATACAAGTAACACCGATCAAAGACAGTAATTTTCTAGTATTCTAATATAATGACCTAGACTACTCAATATAATGACCAAGTTTAACTGATATACAAGTACTGTGAACTCATTAAACCCACTTGCTATAAGCTAACTTTCTTACACTAACTGTGTCGATGGTTGGTATGTTATATCCCGCTGGCGGATGTTGTAAGTATTTTACCTGAACACAATGCATCAATAAGACAAGGTTTCGTGGAAGCCCTCAAAAAAGGTTGAATTGAGCGATTGTCATCATAATATACCGCATACGCTCCGTGGATCAAATATCAGCCCATACGGATGGGGTTATCAAAGACCCAACCATGGAGGACAATGGAATGGCAATCGAAAATAGTGGGATGCATCAAACCGATGAGTGACGGACAACGGCAGGACTGTTGGAAACATTCATGGGGTCTGAACAGCGGCATCTATATAATAATAAGATGTCCTCGGGTCTGAGGGAATCAGCCGACTGTCCCCACTGTCACTGTCAGGGAATGCTAGAGACTGCATACCACAATCCTGCACTGTGACGAGATTGGCGGGAGGTTGTTGTTTTTGTTTTTAAGGGTTTTACGGCGCTTGCAACACATTTAGGTTATATCAGCGCCAGTAAACAATTACAATTAAAGCACCCAAGAAAATGTAAGCCAAAGGGGAACTGGGAAAAAATAGGGATCAGATGTAGATTCCAAGAGCATACCACCAATGTACTTAGTTTGAGATCACCTATAAGTCTCATCCGGACACAAGCACAAAATCCATCAGAGAGGAACACACTCAAATGCTTACATTATATACTAAAAATAACAAATATAATAATACATTAGAGAGATGATTTACAAGGAAAAAAATATCATCTCCCAAAACAATAACTATGCATTTGACTGTTTCCCTCCCAGCCAAGACTCCAACCAGGGCCAGGATAAAAGCAAGTAACCTCATTCCAAGACAAAGACAGAAAGCATGTTGGAAAACAGATATAAGAGGATAGAAGACACAGTATGGACCCCCCCCCCTGCCCGCTATGGGAGGTCAGGATCCCCACCCAGATTGGCGGGAGGTTTCGAGGCTGTCCTCAGCTGCGGTGATGAATTTAAAGACTGACTGGAGACTTCCTGTGTGGAGACGTAGCGATGCGCTACTACTACTACTACTACTACTACTACTACTACTACTACTACTACTACTACTACTACTACTACTACTACTACTACTACTACTACTACTAGTGCCTGGCGGTACAAACTTCTCATTATTGATAAATGACCGGTGATCCTTGGCCAGTATCGCTGTTCTCGAGACCGGTACCGTTAATTCTCGATAATAATTTTTTGTGCGGTATGTGGTCTAGTGGTATGCCACTCGCTTTTGGATCGGAGGGTCCTGGGCTCGACCCTCGCTCGGCGCATAGTTGAGTCCTTGGAGAAGGCTCTTTACTCACATTATCTCACCATACTCAGGTGTAAAATGAGTACCTGGCCGTTAACAGCGTAGTCTGTCTCAAAATAATGTAACATCGCCTAACAGGCTCGTGCCCCGTCCTAAATGTTAAATGTTGCTGTTGAGCAGGAACCAAGGGGTAAAGCGCTTTGAGCACATTTAGTGGATATTGCGCTATATAAAAGCTCAATAATGATTCTCATTGCCGATGATTTGTTATCGACAATGCAGAGTTTGGAGAGCTCGGTTGTTTTTTGTTTCTTTTTGTTTTTGTTGTTGTTTTTTTTCAGTTTTAATTTTGTTTGTTCTCTTTTAATTCAATGTTTCCACTTTATTTTTATTAATGTCATATATTTTTAAAATTATTTTTCAATTACGATATTCTTACTGAATAGTGGAGTGTCGGAGTATCGAGACTGGGCTGCTTTCGACAAACAGGTGTCCTGTTTCGTCCAACAGTTTAAGTTTTGCTGTTGGCTAAGAACTCATTGTAAAGCGCTTTGAGTACATTTAGTGGATATTGCGAAATATAGAAACTCCAAGATTTTACAATCTAAAAACCTAGTTATTTATTATTTATCTATTTTATGTTTGGCATGCAGAACTCTTATCAACGTTTAAATCTGGTACATACTATGGGTGATTCCATGTGGGCTATTTCTGTGCATCGTGGAACTAGATCTAAACTGGATCATGGATTTGGTTATTGCTGTTATTGAATTTATAAAGGGTTCCTCCATTGAAATCCATACCAAAATAGAGCACCAATGAAAAGATAGAGATATGTACAAGATCCAAATGCGTTGTTTTGTTTTGTTTTAAGGATTTAACGGCGCTTGAGACACATTTAGGTCATATCAACGCCAGCAAATTTTGTTTTTCGGGGTTTTACGGCGCTTGCAACTCATTAGGGAAATACCAGCGCCAGTAAAAAGGAAGAAATTGCCTTAGTTAAAAGTTATAGAATTACAATTGAAGCACCCAAGAAATGATAAGACGAATGGGAATTCGTTCAAATAGGAAACAGATGTAGATTCCAAGAGCACACTATCCGCGTACTTAGAGATCATCTAAAAGTCGCATCCTGACACAAGCACAGGTCCCCACTAAGAGGTTTATTTGTTTTTCTTTGTATGTTTTTAAGTGTTTTACGGCGCTTGCAACACGTTAAGGTTATATCAGCGCCAAGGAAGTAAATGGTGTAGTAAAAAAAAGGTTAGACAAAGGTTAGATTAGAACTAAATGAAAAAGAGATAATTATGTAGATATATACCTAATCCGGAGCATCAAAATGTTTTGTTTTATATTTTGAAGGTTTTACGACGCTTACTACACATTTGTGTAATATCAGCGCAAGTAAAGCGGAAGAAAGAGTTATAGATTTACAATTTAAAGCACCCAAGAAAAGGTGAGACCAGGGGACTGGCTCAAATATGGAACAAAAGTTTAATTTAAGAGCATACCATTAGCGCACTTAGTTTAAATGTACTGAGTTTCAGATCACATTAAGTCTCGTGAAATCAAATCAAAGAACCTGCAATTTTTTTTTGCCAGAGTTGTACATCGAACACTGGCAAGTAGTCTTAGTCCAGGACAAGTCCTGAAAAAAGGAAAAGAGGGAAACCCACGAGCCCGTTGACAAGCATAGAAGAGTAAGCAAGACTTGATCTCAAAGGATCATAATGGAAGTCGCTGTTTGAGGGATACCATTAATAAAATAAACCTGATAAATTAAAAATCACAATGTTTGGTTCAATAAATTTTATTTACTAATCCTATACCTTCACAGTATCCCTATACCATCCCTTTATCATCACATTGTCATACCATCATCACATTGCAATGACATCATCACATTGCAATATCATCATCACATTACAATATCACATTACAATATCATCATCACATTACAATATTCTCATCACAGCACTATATCATCACAATTCATATTCCAGTATCATCACATTATCCGTATACCATTACCCCATAATTCCTATATTATCACATTATCTTTATACCATCATCACAGTCATCACAATGTCATCACATTGTCCTACCATCATCACATTGTCCTACCATCAT
Source organism: Berghia stephanieae (assembly GCF_034508935.2). NCBI lineage: Eukaryota > Metazoa > Mollusca > Gastropoda > Nudibranchia > Aeolidiidae > Berghia > Berghia stephanieae. The sequence goes on from NC_088360.1 coordinate 112,690,576, forward strand.
CACATTGTCATACCATCACCAAATTATCCCTATACATTATCATTATATCATTACATTGCCATACCATCATCACATTGTCCTACCATTATCACATAGTCATACAATCAAAGTATCCCTGTACCATCACATTATCATGATATCATTATATTGCCATACCATCATCATACTCATACATTGCCAAACCATCATCACAGTGTCCTACCATTATCACATTGTCATACCATCACCAAATCATCCGTTTACCATCACATTATCATTATATCATTACATTGCCATACCATCATCACATTATCATACCATCATCAAATTATCCCTATACCATCACATTATATTATATCATCACATTGCCATATCATCATCACATTATTCCTATGTCATCACATTGTCCTACCATTATCACATAGTCATACAATCAAAGTATCCCTATACCATCACATTATCATTATATCATTACATTGCCATACCATCATCACATTGTCCTACCATTATCACATAGTCATACAATCAAATTATCCCTATACCATCACATTATCATTATATAATCACATTGCTATACCATCATTACTATATTCCTATGTCATCTATTACAAATTAAGATATTACAAATATATTACAAATAAAATACTTTTGCAAAATTATTAATTTTGTAAATGTTTCTCAGTAAAAGAAAGGGATAATAGAAAATTCTAGATTTATAATTGAAAGCACCCGAGAAAAATTAAGTCAAAGAGTATTGGGTCTATAGAAATGGATTCCAGGGAAAACTATCAGTGTATTTACTTTGAAATAACCATAAGTCGCATCCAGACACAAGCACAGGATTGACTTGTAATAAATCTGCACGGATTTAAGTGGTGGACGTGAAATCATATCAATCGAGCTAATGGTACTTTCTGCAAAGAACGTTACCCTGCATTTTTCATACGTCCCTCCCTATCACCCCCCCCCCCACTCCCCCCCCCCCCTCTCCTTTCCCCTATACTCCCGTTTCTCCCTCCCCCCTACCTCCCTCCTATATTTGTTATCACTATCCATCTATATATCTATCCCCTCTTTACCACTCTATATCTCTCTTTCTAGGCCATCCTTGCTTAAAGGCGCGTCCGCGCTGACACACAAATCTAACACACAAACTGCAGAGTAACAAAAGAACTTAATTTTAATATCGATTGGTAAATTGACAGAATACTCGCCTTAAGCAAAAGGACTGATTTTAAGTCAGGTTTGTTTTGGGTAGCTATTCTGATGAATCCGGTAGAAAATATTTTTAGGAGACCAACGGCCTATATAAAAGTTAGAAGCAAATCCTTGGAATATCTTCCGAAAACAAGGGATGAATTTTACTTTTGTTGTTTTTAGCAGCTTTACGTTTGCGATACATTTAGGTCATTTAAGCGACAGTAAAAAGAAAGGAGATGGAATAGTAAAAAATATTATAGAGACACAAGTAAATGTACCCAAAAACAGTACGACAAAGGGGATTGGTTCAAATAGGGAAATAGTCTTAAGATTCCAAGAGCACACTATCAGAGCCCTTAGTTTGGGATCACATAAACGTCTCATCGAGACACAAGCATAGGATCAGACTAAATATTTATAAACCAATAATATAATATTCAAACAAAAAGCATAACAGAGAAATGATTTTAAAAAGATAAAAATATCTCCCATATATATCTGAGTGACACTATACAATTGTGTAGTTATTGTGAGACTACTTGTTAGATAAAGCAGAAAAAAAAGAGGAAAAATTGTTCATCTCAAAAATCAGCCTTGCTCAACTGCTGGGGATCGAACTTCAGATCTCCTGATTAGTTGGTCAGTCGTATTACCATTACACCACAGAGATAATCCAATAATTGAAATGATTTTTCACAAAGATTAAGTATAGCGAGATTAAAGGGGCGAAACAACGGGGAAAATCGATGGTATGTAAAGAAAAGGCCAACAGAAGAAAAGATGCCAGATAGACTGATGGGATGGTCAGAGACAATAGCGGACCTCAATTGCAACTTTCAGGGGACTTTATGATTAGGAAACGTGGGTAAATGCTGTGTGAATAATGACGCTCGGCATTTCTTTGATCGGTATTGAGTTCATTGATTACGTAAAATACATAATTACAAAGTATGTTTTGTCGGTACCACGAAGAAAAGCAATATCATATTCAGTCAGTAAAATAAAGTAGACCCTCCGTGAGGATAATTATTTACGTTTATGCGGGTTTACCATTCATTAAAGCACTTGCACGGAATTTTAGATGTTTGATTTTTTTCCTGACTAAAGATCTTCGATTCACGATGAATTCCAAAAACATCATTTTTGAAACATTGGAGATTAGTTCGTTTTTATATTGTCTACTTGTAAGTTCTGTCAGCTATGTCGAAAGTTAAAGAAACATACGAATTGTGCGTTGGCCGACATATGTGAGGATGTTTGATGTTGAGATTGGTTGTAGTAGATGACAGAAAAATGATAGGGACGGTCTTGCTAGGAAATATAACGGTACGAGTTCGAGATGCAAGAGGATTTAGTATCAAAATAATGATAGGTGTCAGATAGAAGGTGTGATAAGTGAGATAAAAATATAGGGTTTTCTTAAAGGCTCCATACACGCACGGTTTTGATAGGCTTCCGAACCACGATCAGGCAAACCGGGGTGAAAACGCAATGTGTGTGGCCAAATACCTGGCCGATAAACCTAGGTACGGTCCATCGCTCGCAAAGCCCGCTTTGCTTAATATTTTTCGAGGCGATCGGCGATCGGGGGCGTGGCAGTATAAAAAATTGGACAATATTTTTTCGGATTTTCGCTGTTTTGACGTCAGATTCATGATCAGCGTCGAATTTACAATAGGTTTGATACCAAGAACTATGTTTTTACTCCAAAAATTGATGAAATTAGAAATAAATTTTAATTAATATTGAGGCTATTTGGCCGACAGAACAGGGCCCCTCCCTGTTTTGTGATGGATCAAGTGGTATGACTCTCGCTTTCGGATCGGAAGGTTCAGGTTTCGAGACCCGCTCTGAGTGGTGCAGAGTTGAGTCCTTGGAAAATGCTCTTAACTCACATTCTCTCACCGTACTCAGGTGTGAAATGAGTACATGACCGTTCGTTGTCTTTGTTGGGAAAAAAATGTCCCATCGCCTGACAGGCGTCATGTCTTGTCTTTCAAGTTTAATATTGCTGTTGCCTTGGGACCCCTTGTAAAGCGATTTGAGCACGTGGATAGTGCGCCAAATAAATGCTGTGTTATTATTTTTTAAAATAATATTTTTATAAATGTTGCGCCAGGAAGAGATCGATGGCAAAAGTTTCGTTCATACAAAATAAAAAATGTTTTCATGATTTTCAATGTAATGATATAATAATATGCCAGTTCTTTTTTTTTTTTTTTTTCCTCCTCACCCGTTGTCGCGACATGACGGTCGACCTTGACACAGACATTTGGGATTGGCAGATGCCAAAAAGCCTTGACTACGTGATGACAGGGGTGGGCATTGTAACCCTGAATTATAATCTACAAACAACGCGCCCCCCCCCCCCCCAACTCCCCCCCTAAAAAAAAAAAAGAGCCGTGTGCGTGTGTGGGGTGGCGGTGGTGGTTGGGGGGGGGGGGGGGGGTGCGAATGCGAGTAGTCCCGAGGAGTACCCGTTTAACCTGCCACGGGAACACTGTCGATTTGTTTTATAAATAATTATAATAATAATAATAATAATAATAATAATAATAATAATAATAATAATAATAATAATAATAATAATAATAATAATAATAATAATGATAATAATAATAATGACGATAAATAACAAAACTTTATTGTCCACAAAATGGAAAAATTTCCGTGGTCTACGTTGCTTTTAAACTTAAATCGGATTGTAAATGTATGGATGTTATGCGTATTGGAAAAATACTCACGACATCTCCATCGGGGTATAACATATTAACACACAAAACTGCAAACGCGAACGTTCATTGTCTGATTGATATAACTTAGTGATAAGTTAATTATAAAATGCTGTCTAAAAGCAATAACAACGGGTTGACTAACGTCAAATTCATTCCTTCTATTGATGCTCTGTGTTAAATTAAAATACTCACAAAGTCCGCCAGCCAGAAATATCACTCCAGCCCAAAGATCTACATGGAACCTTGAACGTTATAGTCTGATATATTTTAATGAGAACTAATCATAAAAATGGGTGTCTAAAAACAATAACAATGAGATGAGTGACGTCAATTTGGTTCCTTTTATAAATATCCAAGAACTTTACTCACTCCATCCGCTCTCTCCTCCTTCAATACATATGAATCTATTCTCTCATCACTTTTTTGTGCGGCTATGCATGTGATCTTGTGAAATGACACTCGCCTTTGGATCGGACGGTACTGGATTCGAGTCCCGCTCTGAGTGGCGCATAATTGAGTCCTTGGAAAAGGCTCTTTACTCGCATTCTCTCACCTTGTTCACTATTAAAATGAGTACCTCGCTGTTTACAGCGTCGTCTCTGTCGGGAAACAATTGCAATATCGCTTAACAGTCATGTCTCGTCTAACATGTTTTTATGCTGGCCAAAGACCCTTATAAAGTGATTTGAGCACCTTTATTGAATATAGCGGTATATATAGCGCAAGTAAATTTTTCTCTCTTTCTCTTTCTTTCTCTCCCCCCCCCCCCTCTCTCTCTCTCTCTCTCTCTCTCTCTCTCTCTCTCTCTCTCTCTCTCTCGACATGTTAGATTATTATAGCTATTGCTACATATGATGCGAATATCTTGGACGGTTATTGATGCTATGAGTTTAGGTAAAATGCTTACAACATCCACCAGTCGGAAATAACGTACCGTCACACAATACTACGAGTAACCTTGAACGTTAAAAGTCTGATTGATATAATTTAGTGAGAACTAATTACCAAAATGACTGCCTTAATACAATAACAAAGAGTGGAATAATGTCAATTTCGTTCCTTCAACAGTCTAATTGATATAATTTAGTGAGAAGTAATCACTATTGTGCACAAGACGAAAGATAGAATAACAGACAGTAACTGGGATCGTAGCCTCACTATTAATTAAAATTTATTTCTAATTTCACCAATTTTTGGAGTAAACACACAGTTCTTAGTATCAAACATATTGTAAATTTGACGCTGATCACGAATCCGACGTGAAAACAGCGAAAATCCGAAAAAAATTGTCCACTTTTTTATACTGCCACGCCCCCGATCGCCGATCAGCGTCGAATTTACAATAGGTTTGATACCAAGAACTATGTTTTTACTCCAAAAATTGATGAAATTAGAAATAAAATTTAATTAATATTGAGGTTATGTGGCCGACAGAACAGTGCTCCTCCCTGTTTTGTGGTATGACTCTCGCTTCCAGATCGGAAGGTTCAGGTTTCGAGACCCGCTCTGCGTTGCGCAGAGTTGAGTCCTTGGAAAATGCTCTTTACTCACATTTTCTCACCGTACTCAGGTGTAAAATGAGTACATGGCCGTTCGTTGAATTTGTTAGGAAAAAATGTCACATCGCCTGACAGGCGTCATGTCTCGTCTTTCAAGTTTAATATTGCTGTTGCCTTGGGACCCCTTGTAAAGCGCTTTGAGCACGTGGATATTGCGCCAAATAAATGCTGTGTTATTATTTTTTTAAAATAATATTTTTATAAATGTTGCGCCAGGAAGAGGTAGATGGCAAAAGTTTCGTTCTTGATCATCGTAAAATTTATAAAGGATTTCATACAAAATAAAAATAGTTTTCATAATTTTCAATGTAATGATATAATAATATGCTAGTTCTTTTTTTTTTTTTTCCTCCTCACCCGTTGACGCGACATGACGGTCGACCTTGACACAGACATTTGGGATTGGCAGATGCCAAAAAGCCTTGACTACGTGATGACAGGGGTGGGCATTGTAACCCTGAATTATACTCTACAAACAACGCGCCCCCCCCCCCCCCCCCCCCCCCCAAAAAAAAAAAGAGAGCTGTGTGCGTGTGTGTGGTGGCGGGGGTGGTTGGGGGGGGGGGGGGGGTTGTGCGAATGCGAGTAGTCCCGAGGAGTACCCGTTTCACCTGCCACGGGAACACTGTCGATTTGTTTTATAAATAATTATAATAATAATAATAATAATAATAATAATAATAATAATAATAATAATAATAATAATAATAATAATAATAATAATGATAATAATAATGATAATAATAATAATAATAATAATAATAAAATAATAATAATAATAATAATAATAATAATAATAATAATAATAACAATAATAATAATAATAATAATAATAATAATAATAATAATAATAATAATAATAATAATAATAATAAATAATAATAATAATAATAATAATAATAATGACGATAAATAACAAATCTTTATTGTCCACAAAATGGAAAAATTTCCGCGGTCTACGTTGCTTTTAAACTTAAATCGGATTGCAAATGTATTGATGTTATGCGTATTGGAAAAATACTCACGACATCTCCATCGGGGTATAACATTAACACACAAAACTGCAAACGCGAACGTTCATTGTCTGATTAATATAACTTAGTGATAAGTTAATTATAAAATGCTGTCTAAAAGCAATAACAACGGGTTGACTAACGTCAAATTCATTCCTTCTATTGATGCTCTGTGTTAAATTAAAATACTCACAAAGTCCGCCAGCCAGAAATATCACTCCAGCCTTAAGATCAACATGGAACCTTGAAATTATAGTCTGATATATTTTAATGAGAACTAATCATAAAAATGGGTGTCTAAAAACAATAACAATGAGATGAGTGACGTCAATTTGGTTCCTTCTATAAATATCCAAGAACTTTACTCACTCCATCCGCTCTCTCCTCCTTCAATACATATGAATCTATTCTCTCATCACTTTTTTGTGCGGCTATGCATGTGATCTTGTGAAATGACACTCGCCTTTGGATCGGACGGTACTGGATTCGAGTCCCGCTCTGAGTGGCGCATAATTGAGTCCTTGGAAAAGGCTCTTTACTCGCATTCTCTCACCTTGTTCACTGTTAAAATGAGTACCTCACTGTTTACAGCGTCGTCTCTGTCGGGAAACAATTGCAATATCGCTTAACAGTCATGTCTCGTCTAACATGTTTTTATGTTGGCCAAAGACCCTTATAAAGTGATTTGAGCACCTTTATTGAATATAGCGGTATATATAGTAAATTTTTCTCTCTTCTCTTTTCTCTCTCTCCTCTCTCTCTCTCTCTCTCTCTCTCTCTCTCTCTCTCTCTCTCTCTCTCGACATGTTAGATTATTATAGTTATTGCTACATATGATGCGAATATCTTGGACGGTTATTGATGCTATGAGTTTAGGTAAAATGATCACACCATCCACCAGTCGGAAATAACGTACCGTCATACAAAACTACGAGTAACCTTGAACGTTAAAAGTCTGATTGATATAATTAAGTGAGAACTAATTACCAAAATGACTGCCTTGATACAATAACAAAGAGTGGAATGATGTCAATTTCGTTCCTTCAACAGTCTAATTGATATAATTTAGTGAGAAGTAATCACTATTGTGCGCAAGACGAAAGATAGAATGATAGACAGTATCTGGGATCGGTTCTGTCGGCCACATAGCCTCACTATTAATTAAAATTTATTTCTAATTTCACCAATTTTTGGAGTAAACACACAGTTCTTAGTATCAAACCTATTGTAAATTTGACGCTGATCACGAATCCGACGTGAAAACAGCGAAAATCCGAAAAAAATTGTCCACTTTTTTATACTGCCACGCCCCCGATCGCCGATCGCCTCAAAAAAATATCTCCCCGTATGTGGGCAAAAATCATCTGCGATAAACGCAGGGATCGGGTCACAGCGATAGGTCATCCGTCCCGCTATCAGCGGATGTCGGCGTCTATGGGGGGCTTTAGGGGTGCAACATGATGACGGCGATAGTCACGGGGATTCGGACATTCCCAAGTTGGCTTCGAGGGTATGAGATCAAGTGAGTCCACACTTATCCTTTCTTCCCACTGTCATTGTGTAATCATGCATGCAAAAAACTGAGAAACGGACTTCTACCGGTGGAAGTGCACTGGATTTCTGTATTGAACCTAGACAAAATGGTGAATCGGAGCTCTATGGATAATTGGAATGTATTTGTATATGATGTTGACTAACAATTATCCTGGTAACAAGGAAGAATGTGATTGGTTTGTCTCTTCCTGGTTGAATCACCTTAGGGTAAGGTCTAGAACTATACCATTATTTGATCTTCATCGCTGAATTTGCATCTACCTTCATTTCCTTAACATCTCCATCACCCATTGCCACCAATCTTGCATTCTGGTCTCATCACAATTCTCATTTCGCCATGACCCATTCCAGCAAAGTCAACCCTATTCCCAATCTACACGTCAATGATTCTACCCGAATGTTTTCCCATTATCACACCTATTTCAATACCAACAAGACTTTGTCATCTCGGGCTTTACCGTTGCAATCAATCCAATCCTGTTCTTGACGACTGCTTCAACATTGTCACAATCACGGCTAACACCACCAACATCCTCCCTCACTGTCACATATAAAAAACCCCAGCTATATGACATTTCGTGCACGTGTTAGCAAAATGACTGTTGTAATGTTGAAACCGTCAGGAACAGCATTGGTTTGATTGAAACAGTAAGCCCCGAAATGATGTGTACCAATATGCCCTCATTAAATGATGGTGGGTACAATATCGAATGAAAATAGTTCTTTCCCCTCGAAATTGCGGGCTTTTTTACTCGTAATAATAATAATAATAATAATAATAATAATAATAATAATAATAATAATAATAATAATAATAATATCACCATCATTATCATCATCGTCGTCGTCGTCGTAAAAATAACCATGACCATTCACTGCAGCAACTGTTACTGAGATTCGTGGACTAGATGATGGGCATTATTAGAGTATAATTAGCCAATGGTTTTAGAGTGCTCTATTTATTTTATGGTCAATTTGACGATTCTTCCTTGATGTCTTGTTGCTATATCTGGCAAGCTCTTGACATGGTTGCCTTTTTTACTTCTGTCTTAAAGAATGAGTCTCGGGTTATTCAATCAACATACAATGCATACTCTTTTGAAAATTACGTCATTTATCCAGTATTTTGTTAAAATTAGTCGAAAAAACATTTCATTGGTTTTATTTTTGACTGGTATTAGCTTATGACCGCGGACAGAAGCCACATCAGTACATGATTATCACCCGGAGCACACAGCCCACAGATCCCGAGCACCATTCACAATAAGCAACAATAATGTGGTGTCAAAATATTGGTTAAAATCTCCCTGGAAGTGTGAAACTAGTCCTCCGGATGGCTGGATACATGTGCCAGCAACGGATATTTTGAAGATGATTCATCCTCGCTCTTTTACTCCATGCAATTATAAGAATCTGCATGTACATCCTGCTACTAAAATAGTCATGCATCATATGATTCAATATGTAACCTGTTCATTGTTAGTCCTCTGGAGGACTGGTTACACACTTCCAATGAGTTTTAACTGGAAGAGAGGACTGGTTACACACTTCCAATGAGTTATAACTGGAAGAGAGGACTGGTTACATATTTTCAATGAGTTATACCTGGAACAGATGACTGGTTACACACTTTCAATGAGTTTTAACTGGAAGAGAGGACTGGTTACACACTTTCAATGAGTTATAACTGGAAGAGAGGACTGGTTACATATTTTCAATGAGTTATACCTGGAACAGATGACTGGTTACACACTTTCAATGAGTTATAACTGGAAGAGAGGACTGGTTACACACTTTCAATGAGTTATAACTGGAAGAGAGGACTGGTTACATATTTTCAATGAGTTATACCTGGAACAGATGACTGGTTACACATTTTCAATGAGTTTTAACTGGAAGAGAGGACGGGTTACACACTTCCAATGAGTTATACCTGGAACAGATGACTGGTTACACACTTTCAATGAGTTATAACTGGAAGAGAGGACTGGTTACATATTTTCAATGAGTTATACCTGGAACAGATGACTGGTTACACATTTTCAATGAGTTTTAACTGGAAGAGAGGACGGGTTACACACTTCCAATGAGTTATACCTGGAACAGATGACTGGTTACACACTTTCAATGAGTTATAACTGGAAGAGAGGACTGGTTACATATTTTCAATGAGTTATACCTGGAACAGATGACTGGTTACACACTTCCAATGAGTTTTAACTGGAAGAGAGGACTGGTTACACACTTCCAATGAGTTTTAACTGGAAGAGAGGACTGGTTACACACTTCCAATGAGTTTTAACTGGAAGAGAGGACTGGTTACACATTTCAATGAGTTATACCTGGAACAGATGACTGGTTACACACTTCCAATGAGTTTTACCTGGAAGAGAGGACTGGTTACACATTTTCAATGAGTTATACCTGGAACAGATGACTGGTTACACACTTCCAATGAGTTATAACTGGAAGAGAGGACTGGTTACACATTTTCAATGAGTTATAACTGGAACAGATGACTGGTTACACACTTCCAATGAGTTATAACTGGAAGAGAGGACTGGTTACACATTTTCAATGAGTTATACCTGGAACAGATGACTGGTTACACACTTCCAATGAGTTTTAACTGGAAGAGAGGACTGGTTACATATTTTCAATGAGTTATAACTGGAACAGATGACTGGTTACACACTTCCAATGAGTTTTAACTGGAAGAGAGGACTGGTTACACATTTTCAATGAGTTATACCTGGAACAGATGACTGGTTACACACTTCCAATGAGTTTTAACTGGAACAGAGGACTGGTTACACATTTTCAATGAGTTATAACTGGAACAGATGACTGGTTACACACTTCCAATGAGTTTTAACTATTGACTATCTAATTCAGACTGGAAGGATTCATGTGTAACAGGATGTATTTTCACTCGGTCATTAATTTCAAACAGAGTATGGTAGTGCCAACACCAACATCAACTACTTATAGATGGCGTAAACCACTTAATAAACCACTTGTCCTTCATACACATGTAACAATGATAGTGACACAGATATTTGGGATAAACGTTTTTATGTCATTGGGTTTTTTTAATTCCCGGATATAAAATCACATTCTGTAATGTGTATAATTATATGGCTGAACTATTCACGAATCTAATTTTATTACATGAAAAACCAGATTTACTCAGGATTGAAGAAATATTTCACATCATAAAGTGTACTATGAGCAGTGAAGAGAAAATATAATACTAATTCTCAGCATTTCGTCAGTATAATATGGTCGGTTATCTATAGATATATAAATATACATTCTATTTCTATATTTCGAGAAGATTATATCTTTCTACTGAATCAACAATATAAAGTAAGTGGTCTGAAAATAAATCTTTTTGTATACTAATATAAAACAAAAACTATTAAATAAGAATGTCTAACGTTTGTATTAAAGAAGCGATATATACATAAAATATTCAAAGTGTTACTTTTTACTTCTACAGCGCTGTTAATAACGCAATATACAGGAAGTTAGGCTGTGGACGTAAAAAGCAAGATTTTAAATATTACATATACACAAATACACAGACACACACACACACACACACACACACACACACACACAGAGGCGCGCGCATATATATATATATATATATATATATATATATATATATATATATATATATATAATATATATATATATATATGCAAGTTGTAAAACTCGGAGCAAGCTGTCATATAAAAAAATATGGGAAACTTTTATTATTAAAGAGTGGTTAATATATTTTTTTTTCAGTTAATACAATTCAACAATGTAAACGTCGACGAGCTAATCTACCAAAGATGGTTTCTCTGTAAATACAAACCTCTGGAAAGAAAAGAGAAATCCATTTTCTTAATTTTCACAATATACTTTAAAAGTAGACGATTTTCTTCCCTAACAAATCCATTTCAAATTGGTGAATAGCCTTGTGATTTTCTAAAATTTTAAATTATTGATTAACATCACCTCGGGGTTAGATTATCCACAGGTGTAAAGTTTCTATTAAATGAATACACTGATGAGTTTACAATATTTTGCAATGTTGTTAAGAATGTCCATAATTTGATATATGTAGTAGTTTTAATGCTTGGATGTTCTAAGTACTTTACAATACATTGCCGTTTTCATTCTTTCAGGATAAAACAAATCAATAATGGCTTTGCCCGTTTCACCCGTGCTTCTGATCGGTTATTGTATGCTGTGTCTAGGGGAGTTGTTTCACATCATTGGTACCGCCACAACGCATTGGATTGAAAATGGACCCTATGCAAATGAAGGACTCTTTCAAGAGTGCTCACCAAAATGTAGAGAGATTGAATATGTTTCAAGTGAGTCTTTGGGAATATTATTGTAAATGTTCTTCTGTTCTAATAAATATAACAGTAGGTATTTTAGCGTTAACATCGCAAGATGTGTTAGGATGATGATTATACACGGGGTTGTAATACTACAATATTATTATAAAGTACCATTCATACCGTTAGTGGTCAGTCAAATTGGTATTTATTTTTAAACCAGTAACCAAGTCAAGCAGGATGATCATTATGAATCGCTGGGCGGATGACGCTGCTCAATCCTGGCCCCAATGTTGAGCACCTAGTTCTTAAGAATAATGAATATAGGAGTCAGGGTACAAAAGGGCGCAGTACGGTACACAAACAAGTGTTCGTAACTTCTGTCAGTTTATTATAGCTTGTTTTTTTTAAAACATAACTTTTAACGTTTTAAATCAAACCCATAAATAACTGTACTCGTCTCTATTACTTGCAAGCGTGTAATTTTCTTTTGTTTTCTTTTCGTCGTTAATATCACTACTGTTGTTGTTGTTGTTGATGTTGTTGTTGCTGTTGTTGTTAAAGTTGTTTGTGATATTGTTATTGTTGTAGGTTAATGTCATCGGTTTCTGTCCCATTCTTGTCATTTAATTTATTTTTGATTTGGTTTGATTTTTATTTAAAAAACAAAAAAAAAAAAAAAAAAAAAAACTAGAGGAGAACCCGCAATATTTGTTGAACAATAAAGGCTGTTACGAAGGGACACTTCGTTTTTAAATTATACAACTGTATTGTGAATATTAACCCTCTACATACCAACTACAGAAAAATCGTCATATTTGTTACGATACAATGGACATTTTTCTTATTCAAATATGTTTTGTCCATCACAAAATTGAGAGAAAAATCGTTGTCATTTTTATAATAACGTAATGCTGTTTTGTAAAGCTTGCTTTGCTACACACAAACATTTTTTTAAATATTTTTTTTTTAGTGTTAGGTAGATATGGCATTTGTGGAAAAATCCTGAAAATGATTGTTTAGGAGAGATTTTACATCGAGACGAATCTTATGGACCATCAACGATAAAATCGGTCCGGTAATAAAATATGTAGTGCGCCTAGATGAACCTGGCAACAGGGTGGTCAGATGGCGATTCCCAAGGCCAAAGTCAAATTAAGGACCGATTATTCAATCATTATGCCCTAGCAAATATTCTAAATAACCATAATTTGAGTCAACATGTGATAGAATAACATTTTATTTTAAAAGGTTTGCAAGTTACTTGTTTATCAATCTGTAAAAAAAAAATAGTTTGATGACTTTTACTTTTAGATTTGCTAGTAATTCTATGCTCGTGGGAAACATTTTAACATGGGCTGTAAGGAGCAATGTTAATACTCAACCTATTTAAAAAAAGAAAAGGTTCATTTGTTTTTCATGTCCCTCGTTGATAATATTATGTGTTTCTCTATGTTCGTGTGCTGGACATTTGTACTATCTTTTTTGCAGTTTCTCTTTCCTTCTTCATTGTTGTTCTTGTTGTCGTCGTTATCACTCTTATTGGGAATACGAGTTGTGTGTTGGTTAAGTCACGTGTGTGAATCCAAATGTCAACATGAACTTTGGCACATCCTTCTTGTTCAAAATTACATTTCATGAGTGGTTACTTGAATCAGTTTTATGTCATAAAATCATAAGGCCAGAAGTATATTATTAGAAAAATGAGCAAGCTGAAAAATAGGTTTAAGTAAACTGGGTGGTCATAATATTGTAAAGGGGCTTTGAGACTTCAAAGGTGGAATTAGATTATAACCATATTAACATTTATTTTCCTTTTGAATCAGTATTTCAACTTTATAAAACATTTACAAGTAAAAAGGGAAATTAGAAAGCGGTAAATACAACCGTCTTAAAGGAAGTTATGCATTCCTCTCTGCACAATATTTTTATTCTTTGACAACTTGTATTGCCAAAACTATGAGCTGTAATTTCCCAATGTAGATCTAATTAATTAATCTGTGTGCTGCTGGCACTGATAAACAAGCATAGTCAGTGATAAGTTATGAATATATTTGCTCACTGTAAATCGCTTTAAGATGTCTTTGAATAGAAAGAGCTATATACCTCATCATCATCATCATCATCATCATCATCATCATCATCATCATCATCATCATCATCATCATCATCATCATTAACGGTGTTAATAGATTATTATTATCATCAACATTATCATTTTTCTCAGCTTTTATGTATAGTTTAAATAAGTCCACGCAGGCCTAGAATATAGATTGATAATAAAACACAGAACGCGATAGATTTTGAAAGCATTTTTTTGGACACAACTATCACCAATACTCTAGTATTTAGATAGATCTCAATTTAAAGGACACGAAATTGGCAGAAAAAATACGTATTGAATGAATGTATATAATCAGGGTTGAAAATATCAGGCATCGGAAGATTGTGGCTAATTTATCAAAGTTTTGCTGGACAGATTTTGAAGTTTGTGCATTATGTGAGCTTTATTTTATGAGTTTATTGATGCTATGCGTTTTGGTAAAATACTTACAACATCTGCCAGCCAGGTATAACGTATCAATATATATATATATATATATATATATATATATATATATATATATATATATATGTATATATATGTGTATATATATATATGTATATATAACTATATGTACCATCGAACGTTTATAGTCTGCTTAATATTCTTTAGTGAGAGGTAATCATTAAGATGGCTGTCTAAAAACAATAACAAAGAGTTGAGTGACGTCAACTTCGTTCCTTTTATATCTATAAAATGTGGTGTTTTAAACTTAGGCTCAACAATTCTAAAAGTAAAAAAATATCTTCGCATACATGATGTGATTAGTTTACTTATCAGATAACACATGAGACAGAATGATTCTGCTCGACATGTCCGAAAAACCAAAATGGTGTGAACTCATTGTTGTAATGGAATATTCTCCTCAATGTTAAATCGTCCCATAATTGGATTCAATAGTCTGATGTCACGTCCGCCCAGCAACGAGCAGCTTGGTTCTAAACAAAGAAAATAGGTACTTTTTATTCTTCACGCTGGCTAGAACTTTTTCACATGTCATGTGATCAGAATGTATAAAAGTCAAAACATGATCAGATTTATAATGTTTTTCTCCTCTAGATACGCTTTTATGCTCGTCGGAGAAGTATTTCATAAGGGCGTCCGCCATTGTTCCGATAGTTTAGAACCAGTTACTAAGTTACTATGCGTCATTACGAGGGAAGTGACGTCATGACTGTTGAAGCCTATTGAGTTCGGTCATCAGTCTTGCAAATATGTGCATGGAGATTCTCCTCCTTTTGGTTATTCTGCAATTTAATCATTTACTTGCCAATACTGTAAATAAGGATAACCTTTTATTTAACTATTTCATCAAAACATAAAATCAGCGACAGTTTGTTTTTTGTGTGTGCGTTTTTCCCCCAGATAAATTAAAAACTGTCCGTGTTCTTGTTATCCTTGGCGTTCTGACTGGAATCGTATCGGTGGCTTTGGCTACAGTCATCCTCATCAATAGGATCACGATGAAACATGTGTCGAAACTCACATTAATTGCTTGTATGCTGACTGGTATTTTAACATGTAAGTATTTACAGTTAACCACTTAACTGCCGTACTCTGGAAAAACTCGTATTTAAAAATTTGGCCAGAAACTCGTCCTTCAAATATCGATCGATTTAAATGAACTTAATATTGGCAAAAACTCTGAAGCTTGGGACTGGAGTTTTTGCCAAGATGGGGTCATTTTAATCGATCGATATTTGAAGGACGAGTTTCTGGCCAAATTTTTAAATACGTTTATTTCCTGAGTATGGCAGTTAAGTTGTCAATGAATTATGCTTGTTTCACTTCTTACGTTTCATCTCTATTATCAATAATTAAAGTATTTTATAAAGAATATAATTTAATTTTGATGTCCATTGTGACCGTATTCCCTTTAACTCATGATTTCCACTGCCTGGTTGTAACTTTAGATCCATCGATTTTACGAAGAAAGCACAGGAAAGCTTAAATTTTAATGTTTAAGACTTGATCTTAATAATGGACAGAAAAAACATTTATCAAAGTAAAGTCAACTCAGTTTTACTTTTACTTTCCTGACCATGTGATAAAAGTAGATTTATTGCAAAATAGCAATCCCTTGAGGAAAAAAAAAGCTCTTTAGCACGAGAAGCATTGCAAAATGAGTGTCTTAAAAAATAAAATAAAATAAATTAACAGGTCACTCGATCAACGTGTTTTCGAAGCAATTCTTTGGAGTACCAGAAATTCTACAGGACACAGAGGACGAATGATTGTATACTAAGTACAAATAGACGCAGTCCGGGGAAGCAGCCGTTGGATTCTAGTCTTAGGAAGAAGAAAAAAGGCTGAGATGCTCTGAGACTGTGAAAAGTTTAGACCTGACTCGCTCAAATTGTCATGCTAGACGTTCTCTAACTCTTAGAGTTAAACCACGACAGAACTCGCTAATGATAATGCCAAAACTGCAGCAATGTTTGAAGTAAATAATGTAACAAATAGGGAAGGGGGGAATTTTTTTTATTTCTATGGGACTGCCGCACCCCCAGGAAAATAAATCTGAGCTACAGTGATATCTGAATGACATATTCAGCGAACTATGTAATTCTCTTGTCTTACGAAGCAATGTGTTTCATTTGGTCAATTAGCTTTCCGTACGCACTTACGGTATTGCCAATAAAAAAAATACTAGATGTACGTTAAGCATTATTTCACCAATTTAATGTTGCCTTTTTGGCGTAATGATAACCGTGCATGTAAAAGTGCGGCCATTATAAGAAAGGAAAGGAGTAATTTATAGCACCATAACTACCGTATCTTGACTTAAAGAGGAATTTATGATCTTCACTTTTGTACAACAAAGACGCTCCTTGAACATCTTCTAATATAATTATAGATGCAATTTTCGTCTTCCCAAATAATAGAAAGTTTTAAAAAACTCATAATGGTGTCCTTCCATAATTGAAGTTATGGAGGTGACTGAGATTAGCCATATATAATTTTTTTTTAATTTCCCGAGAAGTTGAATAAATCAAGAAAGTCTTAACGCACTTGCTCCCTTAAACAATTATGTGATAAGCGTTGAAACATTAATAAAAAAAATCAATTGATATGTTAAAATGATAGGAAAAAGAATGGATTTTATTCTAAGATAAAATGCAAAGCATTAAACAATAATGATGATTTAACATGTTGATATAGGTGTGTTACATTATGAGTAAAATTGTCGCAATAATGATAAAGATGATGATGATGATGACGACGACGACGACGACGACGATGATAGTGAGGAGGAGGAGAATGATGACGAACCTTTTTTCCAATCGACTCGTTAGATTTCGGACGTTTATACAATTTCATCATCATCAGGAGTGGGCGGAAGCGACAGCTGAAGCAGCAGTAGCAGAAGCAACAGTACGAGGAGGGGGACGAGGAGGAGAAGGAGAAGGAGGAGGAGGAAGAGGAGTAGGAGGAGGATACGGAGGAAGGGAAGGGATAATAGTAATAATGATAATAATAATAATAATAATAATAATAATAATAATAATAATAATAATATAATAATAATAATAATAATATAATAATAATAATAAATAATAATAAGAAGAAAAAAAAAGAATAAAAGAAAAAGAAGAAAAAGAAGAAGAAGAAGAAGAAGAAGAAGAAGAAGAGAAGAAGAAGAAGAAGAAGAAGAAGAAGAAGAAGAAGAAGAAGAAGAGGAGGAGGAGAGGAGGAGGAGGAGGAGGAGGAGGAGGAGAGGAGTAGTAGTAGTAGTAGTAGTAGTAGTAGTAGTAGTAGTAGTAGTAGTAGTAGTAGTGGTGGTGGTAGTAGTAGTAGTGGTAGTAGTCGAAGTGGTGGTAGTAGTAGTAGTAGTAATAATAGTAATAGTAGTAGTAGTAGTAGTAGTAGTAGTAGTAGTAGTAGTAGTAGTAGTAGTAGTAGTAGTAGTAGTAGTAGTTGTTGTTGTTGTTGTTGTTGTTTGTTTTTTGTTTTTTTCTTGTAGCAGTTGTAGTAACCGTGGAAGATAAGACAGTACTACAACGATATTTCTACCTCAGCATAATCTCAACCACGAAGTTTTCCCAATTTTTCGTCATATTAACAAGACGATTTTTTTACTGTTTCAGTTATCTTTACCATGGCTGGCATTATTGTGTTTGTACTGAAGATCTATGACAACCTAGTGGATCACGGCCAATCCGATCTTGTTCTCGGTTACTCATTTGGCCTGCCCTGTGCTGGAGCGATCTTGATTGTGGTGGCTGGAATCCTCGTTCTGATTGGAGGGAGACAGTCATTGACTGGAGAGTACAGTCCACTGCTTGGGAGTCGATAAAATAACAGACTGTAATTTCAGGACCAATCGTAGCCATCGTTAACATATATTATAGCCTGACACTAGAACCCTCTAGGACTTACAGTTTGACGTCAATTTTAAGGTTTGTTCAATGTGAGTTGTCGTTAGTAGTGCTCAAGGAAACAAGTGATTCCATTGGTTGAACTATTGAATACAACTCAAGATTTGATTTCTTTTGCGGACAAAGACTTGTCTACTAACGTAATTTTTTGGTCAGTGTCAGGCTTTAAGTTAACGATTGTTGCGGACCAATCGTAACCCATCGTATATTATAATGTTATTAAGAAGTAATAAAGGAAGGGGTGGGGGTAAGGGAGGGATAGACAGAGCAAAAAAAAAAAATACTAGACCATTTGTGTATGTAGAGCAATGTCGACTATAAATATCCAAAGGCTTGTGTCATATCACAAGACCACATAGCCGCAGTGGTTTGTGTATTAGAGTTAAAATAGTGCTGTTAATTGAGTTTAGAGTAAAACATATGAACCAAGATTAATTTTATATTTCTATTGAATGGAATAAATATAGTTTCATTAAGTACATAAACCTTAAATCTCACATTTACGATAATTCTAACATTAAATTCAATTGTTGTTATCCACTTCACTTCGACAGAATAGCATTTTGACGTGGTGGGTCGTACATTTCATCCATTATGCTGTGGACAATAAAGGCAGAGCACAACACAATAACAAGGTTATTATATAAAAAAATTGACTTGAAAACGTATACTATATAAATCGATAACAAAATTATTATTATTATATTATTTAATAATAATATAAAATAATAATAATAATAATAATAATAATAATAATAATAATAATAATAATAATAATAATAATAATAATAATAAACAAAAACAAACAGCAATAGTTTATGGCTCGGAAGTTCCACTCCACTTATATTTAACAATCAAATGATAGTCAGATAAAATATAATAATAATAATAATAATAATAATAATAATAATAATAATAATAATAATAAAACAACAATAAATAATAATAATAATAATAATAATTATAATAATAATAATAATAATAATAATAATAATAATAATAATAAAAATAATAATAATAATTATAGTATTCTCAATATAAATAGATTATTCAACGATATCGTTCTTTGTGAAAGGTTGCAGTTTCTTGGATTATGCCCCTTACATTGTTTATTTACACAATAATAATTTTATGGAATAGCTAGTAATCGTATAAAGGTCATGTTATATTATTACAAACAACAAAAATTAATTTAAAAACGTTTTAATGAACACACGATATAAACCATAATAATAATAAATAATAATAATAGTAATAATAATAACTAATAAGTATAATAATAATAAAAATAATAATAATAATAAAAATAATAAATCAATAATAATAATAATAATAATATAATAATAACAAAATAATAATAATATAATAATAATAATAATATCATAATAATAATAATAATAATAATATAATAATAATAATAATAATAATAATAATAATATAATAATAATAATAATAATAATATAATAATAGATAAATAATAATAATAATAATAATAATAATAATAATAATAAATAATAATAATAATAATAATAATAATAATAATAATAAATAATAATAATATAATAATATAATAACAATAATAATAATAATAATAATAATAATAATTAATAATAATAATAATAATAATAATAATAATAATAAATAATAATAATATATAATAATAAAAATATAATAGTAATATATAATAATAATAATAGTAATAATAATAATGATAATAATAATAATGATATATAATATGATGATGATGATGATGATGATGATGTTGATGTTGATGATGATGATGATGATGATCATGATGATGATGATGATGATCATGATGATGTTCACCATGGTTCAGGGTATAGGCCACAGACAAATAGTTTCCATCCTTTTCTATCCCGAGCTAACTTTTTTTTTATCTCGTTCCATGCCTTATCACTTCTCTGTATATCAGCTTCTTTAATTCTCCTCCATGAACCTCGTGGCCTTCACCTTCATCTTCTGCCCTGAGGGTTCCGGTCCAATGCTTTCTTTGTTATAGTGGAGTTATTCTTTCTAAGGGTGTTTTCCAATCCACCTCCATCGTCTTCTTCCTATTTCCTCTCCCACTGGTCTCTGCTGTGTTTTTTTTCCCCATACTTCTTCATTTTTAATTGTATCCAGCCATTTTATTCTGAGTAGCTTATGCATGCACCTTATTACGAAAATATGTACCCTCCTTAAACATGCCTGTGATGTTTCACATCCATACAGTAGGACAGACTTCACGTTTGAGTTGAAAAGTCTTAGCTTTAGTCGAAGGGAGATATCTTTATTTCTCCAAACTCTGTTCAAAGATGTGAATGCAGCCTGTGCCTTTCCTATCCGTGCTTTCACCTCTGCTTCCGTGCCTCCGTCCTTGTCAATTGTACTCCCGAGATAGAAGATGACGTTACTAAAATAAACAATGAGAATAATAATAATCATTCTTGATTCCAGGAAACAAACAAATTTAAGCTTTGTTTTCAGAGTTAAATCGGTGCTTTAAGATATGACAATTATGAGGAATATTTACTTGGTATGAATGAGAAATTATGTGTTTACCCGCTAAATATCATGGTCCAGAACGAAACATAATGTTAACACTTAAGTCAGTAGGGAAGAAAACTCTGTTAAGAGTTTATGACTCATTCATTAAAAGTGTAATTGCGTTTGGTTGCACTCTTTATATAGTTTTGCAGATGCCGACTTAGAGATAAATCAAACATTTCAAAATTTATCAAAGAAGGAAGTAAAAATAATAAACCGTCCTCTTGATGGAGTAGAAAGAATTCATGGAAAAGCAATGGAAAGAAAAGCATTCGCAGTTACCAAATAAAACCCCCAAAAAACCATATCTTATACCATGAATTTAATCTTTTACCATCTGGGAGAAGGTTTTGTCAGATTAAATGTAGAACTAACAAGTAAAAATCAACGTTTGTTCCATCAGCAATAAAAATGTCAAATATTTCATACGGTACAGCAAAACCAAGGACTGATCTGCTGATTGAATGGCTGATTGATTCATTTAATGTTATAGTAATTGACCAATTGATAATTATGATAATATTTGGTGTCGAATTGGCACACTTGAAAATTAAATGTATCTGTTTATGTTGTGTATATGTGTAATCGCACGCGTGAAAGAAAGAAAGAAAGAAAGAAAGAGAAAGAGAGAGAAAGAGAGAGAGAGAGAGAGAGAGAGAGAGAGAGAGAGAGAGAGAGAGAGAGGGGGGGGGGATAAATAGGAGTGAAATATCCGTTCAATGTTATGGTCATTATATAACGTCAGAACAAGTGTAACTAAATGACAAATTGCCATGTTTATGGACAATAAAGATCTAATATTATTATTTTCCAAAATTCATTCACTCAAAGTATTCTATTTATTTTTAATGAGGAGAAAGGGCCGTAACTCTATGAAATCGTATCTATTTTAATGGGAAGCCTTAAATATTGCCCGGGTGATACAGATTTGCGTCTTGTGTAGGGATTCAGAGAAATGGGATTGTGCTGGCTTGTTACTTGTCTGTGTGTTCCAGGCCTTATAATAGCATTAGGTTGGCATTCAATTTTCCAATGTGTCAAACCATGGAAAGTAAATTGTTATAAATAGGTCTGTCCTGTTGGCTTTTGTAAATAGTTTTGGAAGTAGGCTTTGGTACACTGTTGTAGGTTCTGTAGGGTTTGTGTTATGGTTAGTATCAGTCAACAAAAATTGACCTGAAAATTACCCTTCATTTACCTAGGATCAAACAGACTTGAGGATCCGTAGTCTAGGAACCCTGACTTTGAGAATGATCCTTTTGTTGTACTTATGTATCTGTTTTTTGTCAGTACCATACAAATATTTTCAGAGTTTTAAATGTTTTAAAAATAATGAGCAGTCCATGGTTGATACATTTTACAATCTATCCATGGTCAATAATACGTTTAGTCCTAAAATTGTTATCAAAATTAGTAAGTTTAACTCACGTATCCTGTCAAATGACTCTTCCAGACATCGCAGAAAAAGAATAAAAAAGTATTTATAACAATTCTCTCCATTTACTATGTTTAAAACTCTCGAGTTCATATGAATACTATGGTGAACTCGAGAGAGTAATATCAAACTTCAATTTTATTTCATCCATTTCTGAGAATGTTTTGAAAATAAAGAACTGAGTGTCTATTGGGCCATGTACAATACTTTGCCAAACTTACAAAACTCAGCCTTGTCTGGAACACCCGAAAGTGGCACCGCAACAAATTTGCCATTTCATATTCTTTTATCAAATGAGTTTGGTGTACAATTATATTATACTCGTATTATACCCAAATGTCGATACCTTACTTAACAAAAGATCAAAATTAACTACATGTATGATCCAGAGATATAATCTCATGGTAATATGTTTTACTGAAATTATGCCAAAGATTACAACTTATTTTTGAATGATTACCCAAGCCAAGCTGTTGCCATCTATGTTTTGGATTGCATAGATGCCAATATATTCTCTTTTGATCATTCTATAATTAGTGAAAGTGTGTGGTGTTATTTTGAATACAAAGATTTACACATACTTGTTAGAAATATATACATGTCTCATAATTCTTACAATTTGACTGTCATTGGGAAAATGAAAGAAACCTCATTATTCCACCCCTTTCATGGGAAAACCTCATCATTTCTTTGAATGTGTTGAAAAAGTTACAGAATACTTGCCATATTTCATTGGTTCAAAATATGGTTTTAAAGACAGCTGATTGGCGATTTAAAATAATCTTTTGGTGCGCATGAACATAAATCCAACGTTTTTCTTATTTGGATCAATACAGATGGCAGCGAGCTTCTAATGGTGTTCACAGTACTATGTTATGACCATCTATCCAGGATGCAAACTCATTACTGCACTCGCGCACAGTCGCAAACCCGCCCGGAAGCTTCGTCACAACGCACCATTCAACGAGATGCTCTGGAGTTTCGGGCCCTTGATCACAACGGGTACATGTTCGACAGGTGGCAAGTCCCCATTGATGTAGTGAGCGTGCTGTTAAGCAGGTTCTCTACCGAAGTCGAATGTCTCATCTTACTGGTGGAAAAGCCTGGTGACTTCTCCCTCAGTTTCAAGTAGTCGATGTCCTCACCCCCACGAGAGATTGAATTCGTCGAAACCGACTTCCATCTCGTATATGCAGCTCTGTCCAAAGTCAGGGAAGCTACGTATAAGGGTTGCCGGAACTTATTTCGTCTCGAAACGAGGGCGCCGTCCATTATGCGCTTGAGAGGGGTATCCTCGTTCTATCTCTCTTTGAGCTTATTAAGCCAATGCCAATTGGCATCGGGGGGGGGGGGGGGGGGGGGGGGGGGGGGGGATTGCTGCCATTAACGGACTCCATTCTCTAGGCGTTGTTATGTTGCCAGAGTTCCTGACACTATGCGTATGCATGGACTTGCGAAGTTTCACGTCTACCTTCTCAGCATTCTTGTTTCAACCACACACTGGAGAGCAATACTCCGCGACGGAATAGCATAGTGCTTGGGCGGACGTCCTTACTTTGGTTCAAGGACTGGCTTTGCAATCGAACGCAACAAGTTGTCATTGACGGAATCTCAAGCGAAAAATGTAATGTCTAATCAGGAGTACCACAAGGAACAGTATTTGGGCCTTTATGCTGTTTGGTATTCATAAATGACATTGAAAACAAATTATCTTCACAAACAAGGCTTAAGCTGTTTGCAGATGACAGCTTTCTTTACAGGACAAGAGATTGTAGTGCAGATGTACATGATCTCCAGAAAGATCTTGATTCCCTCCAGACGTGGTCAGATGCATTGCACATAAGTTTCATCCACCAAAATGCAATGTCATGTCAATATCAAACAAGAAAGAGCCTTATACTCACAATCATACAATGCATCCTTTACAACATGTCAATTCCATAAAATACCTTGGAGTCCATCTCAATAAGAAACTTAAGTGCAAACCCATATAGAACATATCACAGCAAAGACAAGTAGGTTGCTTGGTTTCTCAAAATAAACATAAACCAATGCTCACGAAAACTTAAAGCCCAGGCGTACACATCGCTTATCAGCCCAATACTAGAATATTCGAGCTCTGTGTGGGACCCCTACACAAAAAAGGACATAGACGAGATTGAAAAATTATAAATAACAGCTGCAAGATTCGCAACCGGATACGAATCCAGAGACTTGGGTTGTGTGGCGTCCTCCCTCCAGTCACTTGAATGGAAACTATTGAAAAACCCGAGAACGGTATACCCGTATTGTTACCATACACAGTACCACCAACGAGCCAAACGTATAAAAAGCAAATCAGATAGATACGCTACATGTAGATACAATGCAGCACAATACATACAACTATTTACAAGAACAGAAACATACAAACACAGCTTTTCCCCACGAACAATAAATGACTGGAATGTCTTGCCACCAGGACATAACAGACGTTGAATGCTTGGAAACTTTCAAAACAGTTTTGAAAGCACTAGCTCGTCAAAGTATGATGTGACTGTTCCTTGTTTTGATTGGACTGTACTGTAACTGAACATTTGCAATGATGAGCCGGTGGAGCCTTTTGCAAATACCAGCCATTGACAATTGAAGAGAGAAAGAGAGAGAGAGAGAGAGAGAGAGAGAGAGAGAGAGAGAGAGAGAGAGAGAGAGAGAGAGAGAGAGAGAGAGAGTACGGTTTCCTCGAACACATGGTTTCCTTCAACTCATTCGAATGTCACGATATTTTTCCTTATTCTTCTTTGTACACGGTTTCCTCGCACTACACTTTCCGCAATTTGGTTTGCATATCCCGATGAGTTCGAGGAAACCGAATGTAGATAGATATTTAGATATATAGCTAGATAGATAGCTATATAGATAGATATATAGATAGATAGAGAAAAACAGAAAGAATAAAAGAGAACAGCTGCAGCGGTAAAATTAAAAGTAACAACAACAAAAACACAAATGATGGAAATACGCTACATAAAAACATTTAATAAATATGGGTAGCATGGATTATATATAATTATATATATCATGATAATGGTTAATAATTATATTATAAAGAATAGATAGGACTTCGCATAATAAACATACCACAGTTTTATCAGCAGCCCGCCAAGGGATCTTCTTTTAAATCCACTTCGAATATTACATTTAAATCAGGTTGTTTTCTTTTTAACTTAATTTTAT
>NC_088360.1:112721633-112739133 GCF_034508935.2 Berghia stephanieae
GTGATGGCATCTTATTTTTAAGTCTAAATATATGTTGATCGTAAATGAAGATCATCAATCCTCGCGCTTTTACGTCCCGTAATCCAAAGGATTAGCCTATTGCCCTCTGGCACTTCTCTACCCACTTCATTTCTTGTGATTAATTTTTTTGTTATCGTATTCAGATCTATAACAATCTTACCTTCAAGTGATATTTATCGTGGGTCATTCTAAAGTTCATTTTAAACAGGATTGTTATTTCTTGCCTCACTTTGCCATGTCATACTAAATCTGTCGCACAGAATATCATAGATTTCATTGTGTCGTCCATCATTACATTATTCAAACTTTAGATATTCTTTCTTCATCAACAATTTAAGAGACATTTTGTGCTATCTACTCGGTGATGTTTCGTGCTCAATAAATATTGACAATTTTCTTCTTCTTTTTTTTTTAAAGATGTCCTAGACGTTTAAACGTTTAGCTGTTTATCCACAATGGCAGGGTGTTCTTAAAGGTGCGCATTCTTTTTAAAATATATTTTTGCTAACATTTTAAATCCTTTTAGATTCCTGTCAATTTTTCTTTGATGAGAAAAACATTTTTGAACGAAATATAAACTGTTACGTTCATGTATACTAAATTTTGATACGACTAAGTGCTTACCTAGTGGCAAAAGGCTAACCTTTGACCGTCACAAGGCCATCCTGGAGGGCCAGCCGAGCTGTTTGCGGGTGCCTCGCGACGGCTTGAAGCGGTAAGCATAAACTGAAAGGCGATCCCATCTGGCACCCGAATAGGGACTCACCCCCCCCCCCCCCCCTTTATTCCGGGCATTCGTCAGGTAAGCCACCACTTACTGGAAACCCATCGTCTGGCTAGCTAACCAGACACCCCTCCATTCTGTTATCAAATATCGATCGATATTTGAAGGACGATCTGGCGGAATTCTTAATACATGTTTTTCCAGGGTACGGCAGTTAATTGGTAAAACTTTCGTTTGTTGAACAGAGTTATAAAAGGTTTCATCCCTTTTCTTACCTTTCACCTCACCAGTAGGCCTCGCACAAGCTGGTATCGATGGACTCGGATCAAGGACTCGATGCATTTGTTATCAAATATTCCGCTTATGTAGACGTCTTCCATTGAACTTGTATTGAATTGAATGTTATCATATTTACAAAAAAAAAATCTGATCACTGTTTTGTAATGCAGACTGAAGAATGCGCGAGATTGCGAAAAAGCACTTTTATATTCTTATATTACTCTCATTCTTTCCCTAAAACATGATACGCAGTAATCCTCGATTCCTGAGATTTTCACAGTTTACCAACCGCTTTTGTTTTGGTTCGGAATGTCTAGACGTCAAGGTATCCTTATCTGCTTACCATATCATATAAACACATCTCGAATTCCTATCCTCTTGTCTTATTTTATTTGTCTGGTTGTAATTATTGACTCTTGTATCTATCTACTATTTACTATTTAATCTAAATCGAAATCACAACTATCCTTGCTGGAAACTGTATATTTGACCTAGATTGCGGTCGTTGACTTAAAGTTATTTCTATTTCTATTCTATTTATCTGTGATGTTCTCTTGTTTCTAGATTTGATTCTTACCATGGCGGTAATTGGATCAAAGATGAGTTCATTTAATTGTTTATTGGATTCTGCAGTACAAAATAGACCTGCTCCTATCGAAATGGTTTGTTGGTTTGTTGGTTTTTTTTTTGGGGGGGGGGGGGGGGTGAGACATGAATCTTTATCTAGATTTTTATAAGGGCTATCGAATAAATGATAAATTGATCCAACAGCTGCATATTGTGTGCCGCTGCGGTGTGGCGGTACAGTCTAGGACTCACAACAAGGTCCAAATTAGGACTGGGGGTTCGAGCCATGTATTCTAGGCATTTCGAGTATTTGCCACAAGGAAGGGCATTTTGTACACATATTCCTCTTCCTATGGAGAGACGAGGTAGACGAGTTGTCAAGGTATTGCACAATGACCATGGAGGTCCCCAGTTCGTAAATGGTCGTTGAAATTACATTATATCACATGTCATGGTTACGAATATGATATTGGATAATTCTGTTCCATCTTTATATTCCAAAGCATCAAGCTTTGTTTAAGCCCTCCATTGCTTCCGCCCACCCCTCCCCCACTGATTTATTTGTTATTGAAATAAGATAAACATACTGAAAACTCCTTACATATCTGGCGTTTTGAGCTTGATCCAAATAATTTGGTCAAAATCGATTCAATAGACACCGAAACTGACAGAAATTATCGAACACACTCGGGTGTTTCAATTTCAGTATAGACGCGCGCTATTTTAAAAAAAAAGTCATTTCCTCTGGTGATTTCCATATTTCAAACAAAAAGCAACGCCAATTATGAATTAATCGCCTGGAGTCAATTAATGCTATTAAAAAAATAAGTAGAAGTGATGGATTTCTCTATCTTCTAATCGAGGTAAAACCTGTAACATTCTTTTGAAATTGCACCTGTGCATTTTTTTTTCAACTTACAACTCTATAGACAAAATGACTGGTCCATTATTTATGTATATATTTATCTTTCTGTGTTTCCGTAAAAATTATGCTGAGAGGAAGCCGAAGTCGGTGGATCGATAAGAAATTAGTTGATGCAGTGCAGTAATAAAACCTGGACATGTTTGTGGCTATGTTACGCTAAAACTAAAATATTGAGAGAACCCCCCCCCCCCCCCCCCCCCAAAAAAAAAAAAAAAAAAACCCACCAAAAAACCCCAACAAAACAACAACAAACAAACGAACAAAACATACAACTTTGATAGTTTACTACATGGAAAATAAAAGGAAACTGAAACTCCATCCAAATAAATGCCAGGTTTTGAGAATAACAAATAAAATAAAATTAATAAATCTAATCACAACATTTATCACAAAATTCTAAAGGGAACTAAACTCGCAAAATACCAAGGAATTATTATTGATATCAAACTTCAATAGACAGATAAAAATAAGTATGTAGATGTAGAGTAAGAAGGCAAATTCCGTCCTAAGATATCTCAAACGCAACACATATACCGCTGCCTAAAATCAATTAAAGAGAAATACTATAAACCATAGTTAAACCAATACTGGACTGTGGTTGTTCAGTCTGGGATCCACACCATAAATGTCAAACAGAAAAGGACAGTAGGATGTAATGAGACTATGACTCATTCATACGTGCTAAAACAAGGATGATTACCTTATAATGCAGTAGGGACTAGGGCAAAATTACAACACTGATTGCATGATTAAAAAGGGTGTCGAACGGTAACAGGTCAAGCTGGCCAACTGCAGAGGGCGACAAGAATAGGCAATGGCAAACCATTCTTGTAACTTTGCCGAGTTAACTGCATGAATAAGTCCAAAAAGTTAAACGGTGACAGCGTAAAGGGGAGCATGTTTTCACGGAAGACTGCTGCCTCGCTCGGTTGGGAGCGTGATGTTCGTCAGGTCACACCGAACCGTCAGCCAGTTACTAGGCGAAATAAATTTAACAAATGTGACAAAACCAAAATTGGGACATGGAATGTCAGGACCTGTGCCCAAAAAGGAAAACTAAACAACATTCTAAAAGAAATGAAACGGCTCCAAATAAATATTCTTGGCCTGGCAGAGATGAGATGGAAAGAGCAGGGAACCATGTCAAAACAAGAAAACAACATGACATATAAGATCATATGGAGTGGTGGAACCTCTTTCCAAAAAGGAGTAGGGATGATCTTAGACCAAAAATCAACCAAATTTTACAAAGGGCACGTAGCAATCTCAGACAGAGTTTTGCTGGTTAAGCTAAGAGGACCTGTAGTTGACACCAATATTATTCAAGTTTATGCACCAACAGAAGAGGCGACAGATGCAGATATGACAGAGTTTTACCCTTCACTAGACAAAGCAAAACGAATGTGTAAATCACAAGAAGTCCTTATGGTAATGGGGGACCTAAATGCTAAGATTGGCAGAGGCAGAGATGTTGACATAATCGGACCACATGGACTCGGAGACAGAAATGAACGAGGAAACATCTGGGCAGATTGGTGTAGAACAAATAAATTAATGATTTCAAACACCTGGTTTCAACAACACCCAAGAAGAACCTGGACATGGCAATCACCAGGGGACAGAGCAAGGAACCAGATAGACTTTATAGCAGTATCATCAAGATTCAGAAATGGCATATTAAATTGCAAAACCTACCCAGGCGCCGATGTAGACAGTGACCATGTCCCAGTTGTTTGTACAGTAAGGATAAAGTTTAAAGCTATTCAGAGAACAGCTGGTAGAATAAAGAGGGATTACAGGTTATGCAAAGACAATGGCATACAAACAAAAATGAGAGAAGAATTTGAAAATGCATCATGATACAAAGCCAAAGTGAACCTGATAACGAAAAATGTGAAAAACAATTTGAATATTCCAAAAGTGTGTCAAAGCAACTACAGAAAAGCATTTACCAATAGCTCAAACAAACAGCAAAAAGGAATGGATGACAAATGAAATTCTAAACCTATTTGAAGAAAGACGAAATGCAACAGAGGGTCTGCAGAATACCAAACATTGAACAACCACATTAAATCCAAATGCATCGAGGCACACGAGAACTATCTAGACTGGAAATGCTGCGAAATCGAAAGAGAATACAAACCCAACCCCCAACAAGCTCACCAAAGAATAAAAGAACTATCAGGAAAAGGAAAAGCAAAGCAGCAGGAAGTTGTATCCAAAACAAACAAGGGGAAGTGCTATTTGAAGAACAACATATAGAAAGCCGATGGGTAGAATACATAGGCGAACTGTACAATGATCCAAATAGAAATGAACCACCACTGAAATTCAAAGAACCATTAAGCGGACCAAACATCACCAAAAGTGAAATTGAACATGCCATGGAACGAATGAAGGATGGTAAAGCAACAGGCCCTGATGAAATATCTGTAGAGGTATTAAAAAGCCTAGGAGATCTAGCAATTGATGAACTTCACATATTATTCAACAATATATACAATACTGGGAAAATTCCAGAAGATCTCTGTAACTCTATTTTCATAGCAATACCAAAGAAAGCAGGTGCAGTCAGATGCGAAAATTTTAGAACTATAAGTTTAATAAGTCACATCAACAAAATACTGTTGCGTATAATTATCAACAGGCTAAGGAATAAGATTAACCCCGAAATCGCAGAAGAACAATATGGATTCCAACCTGACAGAGGGACAAGGAACGCAATATACCTCCTCCGTGTTTTAAGTGAAAGAGCTATACAGGTTCAGACCCCACTATACCTCTGTTTTGTCGACTACAAAAAAGCTTTTGATAGAGTACGCCACGAAGAAATACTAAAAACAACTACACTCCATTGGCGCTGATGAGAAAGACCTCAGACTCATGCAAACATTATACTACACCCAGCAGGCATCTATCAAAATCGGAAACTCTACAGGAAATTCCATTCCTATTAAGAAAGGAGTCCGTCAAGGGTGTGTTGCCTCACCAGATCTGTTTAATCTATACCAAGAAACAATCATGAGGGGCATAAATAATATGGAGGAATAAAAGTAGGAGGTCACAACATAAATAATATAAGATACGCAGACGATACGGTACTCATTGCAACATCAGAAATCCAACTTCAAAAGATTGTTGACAAGGTGGTAGTAGATAGTGAAGCCAAGGGAATGGAAGTGAATATCACCAAAACAGAATGCATGGTAATACAGAAAAACCCCGAAAACAACAACACCTGCAATATAACGATTCACGGCGAGCAGCTTACCAACGTAGAAAGTTTTAAATACCTAGGTTCAATAGTGACAACAGATGGAAGATGTAACCGAGACATACGAGCAAGAATAACTCAAGCCAAACAGGCCTTCATGGACCTGGGAAACATTTTGAAAAACAAACAGATGTCGTTCGGGATTAGATTCCGAGTCTTGAAGTGCTACGTGTGGCCAATCCTGTTCTACGGATGCGAAAGCTGGACTACAAATGCAGAAACACAAAAGAACATTGAAGCTTTTGAAATGTGGTGCTTGAGAAGGATGCAGAGAATATCGTATACCGCACACACAACGAACGAAGAAGTGCTAAAACAAACATACCAACAAAGGAAACTAATGCCCTTAATAGTGGATCGACAACTATCTTTTTCGGACACATAGTAAGGAAAGATAAGAATGAATACCTGGCAAGTTGTGGAAAAAATACCTGGTAAACGCGCCCGGGGGAGACAAAGAAAAACACTCATAGACCAACTGAAGGGCTTCACCAACCTAACAATCCAAGAGCTGTTTGAAAAAGCAAGAGACAGGGAGGAATGGAGAGAGATAATTCATGCAGTATCCGAAGCCTGGACCAGGCATGGAACCTAGAAGAAAGATAGAGGTAATAGTAGCAGTAAAAGAATAAAGTCAAGGTATTTATACGAGGTGATTGGAGTGTCACATTTTTTATCATTTACCCCTAACCATTAATGGTAACACGTATTGATATCAAAATTAGTGTAACAATTTGTAACGTCAGATTATCAAGTGTTAAATTTCACAGTAAAAAAGGAAGAGACATTTTTGAAAATGTTTTGTTTTTTCAGAGATTATGAAATCAGAATCGATTGAGGGGTATCTAGAAAATCAGTTTTCTTGCACTCATGCGTTTTGGAATTCGAACTTCGCAATCGCGATTTTATTAATATAATCTAATAAAATTTCTTCATCAAATGTTGAACATCATCTTTTGTCATGATTCCCAAATACGTTCCTCTTATTGAACAACTTACTTACTACTATCACGATTTTGAGCAGTACTGAGATCTAGAATAATGCACTTAAAACTATCAGGG
The DNA here is from genome assembly GCF_034508935.2 of Berghia stephanieae. Lineage (NCBI taxonomy): Eukaryota > Metazoa > Mollusca > Gastropoda > Nudibranchia > Aeolidiidae > Berghia > Berghia stephanieae. The sequence goes on from NC_088360.1 coordinate 112,728,486, forward strand.
AGGATTCTTATTATGTGTGACACGCAACATGCTCAGTCAGACAAATCCAGTCAGTTTATGTGACGAAGATGACACGATATGCCATTTACTGTTTATTACAACCAAAATTATATTTAGAATCAATAGAGAATAAAAGTTATTAATGTATTAATTGATTGATCATTTTATGAAAAATAAAACAACATGGAAAAGAAGAGAAAATGAAATTTAAGACACTCAACGTCTTTGGAAAAAGCGAGGAAGGGAGGGGGGATTTGGTATTTAAAATACAAATTTGAAGAAACTAGTTATTTAAAAATAATAATAATAAAGAAGGGAATTTATGACGACAGGACGTTCTTCCATTGATGTCTAAAAGAGGTTATGATAATGCTTTGTTTGTTGCTTGTCGGGATTGTTCATGTTTCATACACCGCGGTACCAAGGTTTCTTATCCCGGAAGTATATTCCACTTGTTTTGATCAAATGAGTGTATTTCTTCTTTTTAATACTCACAGAATACAATGGTGATTTTTTTTAAAAATGCCATGAAATAAAATCTTAATTCAAAATCACATATGATATATCCTTGCGTATTTTGCTCTCCATTTTCCTATTTTAGACCTGTTAAAATGCTACATCTCAATATACATTTCAACAAAGATCATATTATTTTGACATAAATAGAACTAGGACTTATTCCATAAATACATCGCTTCATTTTCCCTAAGGTAATAATGTACTGTCATAATTGACATAATTCCGTTTAAGGTTGAAACATTGCCAATTTGACAAGCTTTGCTAGAGGGACAATGTGATCTCAAGATGCTTTCCACATAGGTTTCGAGAGGAAGAGAAAGCGATCGAGTGTTTATAAAGAACATTCAATGACAAATATGATTGTTGATTTTTTTTTCTTCTGTATTATGCAATATTTTGTACACTTGCGATAGACGGACAACTGCTTTCTTTCTTTTTAAAAAAAATTGTGCTGATAATAGTCTGACTTTGCTTAAGTGTGATACGTTCGTTTTCTTCTCTAGCTCTAGACTGGAATTTTTCCACATGGATTGGGGTTGAGAATGATCAAGTTGTATTTTTTTGTTTACCATTCTAGTGAGCTCTGTTGTATTTTGATGCACAAAAACCCTTTTCATTTTAAAATGAAAAGTCTTTATAATCATATCGCAAGCCCTATCATTTCTTAGCAATGATGGATATCGTTTAAGAACATCCGCTTTGAGTACATTGCCTAGCATTTTTCAACATTGACGAAAGCAATGTGTCCGTTTTTAGATTTGATAGATAGTAAATGAAATCGATTGGTAGGCTTGTTAGATAAATGGTAGCTCATGGACAATTTGGCATAGATCAATCTTGCAGAATGTTTCTCAAACATTGAATACAAAAAATGGATAGCAAATCAAGAATGAAGTGCAATCAAAATCGTGCGACATAGAATGATAATCTAATACAAGAATAAAAAACATTGACCAAATGTTTGCACTGATCATGTTTATAAACATTGGGGAGGCGGGTGCAAATATACAGTTTTTGACCCTTTTTGGACTTTCAGACCAAGGGAAAGTCCGAAGTCAAGAATTGCACAATATAGGCCAAAACCTGTATCATAACACCCCTAATTTGTGCAGTTTTTCATCATTGTTAAAGTCACTAAATATATAAAATATCCAAGGTAAGTATAATTTGACGTAACAGCTTGTATAGTAGTGTATCGATATAGTAGTAGTTAGTATAGTAGTAGTATAGTTAGTATAGTAGTAGTAGTATAGATATAGTAGTAGAGTTTATGGTATATAGTATATAGTAAATGCGAGTAGTGAGATATAGATAATTTGTATGGATCCTCCAAATTCATTTCGATCAACCAAGCTTCGGATTTTCCTCCAAGAACTGTTTCTAGCCATTGCAACTCTCGTATAGAGTAACTTAGCTAATTAAAACTGTCAACAAACGTCACATCAGTAGTTTATTTGTTAAGGTCGAATGTCAAAATAAAACGAGCACGGACTCATTTAAAAGTGAAGGTCACGTCATAATATTTTGATAAACCCTTGCCTTAACTACATACGATGCTGAATCCAATTTGGTACAATTACGTCATATCTGTCATTAAAATATTTCTTATCCAGCAGAATGTTATAAAATTTACTAACCACGAAAAAACATCATTTCCTCAAAGATTAGGAAGAACTGATTGAATAAAAATAAAGCAAGAATTAGTAGATTTTCTCTTAACAGGAACAGGCTCATCTATAATATCAGATATTATAATAATTTGTTCCACTTATTTCTATTCTATACAATGTTTGTGTGATATTATATTTGTAGCTAAAAGATGATGGTATTAGTCTCGATTTTAGCATGGAACTTAACATTTATGTTAACTTTTAATGCATACATTTCAAAACTCTGACAATTATTACCTCAGTAAAATTTAAGCGACTGATTATGACCCAACAATGTACAATTTTCTGATCATATATCATAAAAAAATCTCCAATCTCTACTTTTTGATCACCATGATTACAATGTCGCCTGGCGTGGGAACTGTTTCACCCAGTGCTGAGAATAAAAAGGTTGTGGCTAATTTTCTCAGTAATTATTTTCCGAGACATTGTGTGACGTGTATTCAGCAAATAGCTCCATTTTACGTATAAAAACTCAAACCGCAAAGAGTTTTCTAAACCAAAGCTTTAAAAAAATCAATATTTTGTTATAAACTCCGAGATGTTGGTTCCAATGTTGTATTATGAAATATTTCTTAAGAGATGGTATAATCTGTCTGAAGAGGAAATCCTTGCCCTTTCAGATATTATTATTATTATCTTTATATTTTCTTTTCTGTGAACTTTAGAGATTATGTAAGATTACGTCTGGTCACACACAGTAGGTTATGGGATAGGGTACAACATTAACCCTTACTGGCGAGTGTCGATTATACTCTAAACCTGACTTAACGTATCGTATCATTTTCATGAATACAAAAATAGTAGCCATGAAAGTTATCGCTTTGTTGTTGGAAACGGCCTGGTTTATTAATGTACTATATATATATATATATATATATATATATATATATATATATATATATATATATATATGAGTGTTGGTGGGTACTCGTAGGTACGAAAGTGCTCGATAATGATGGTTAGAGCTAATATAAAATATAAATTGTATCACTCACTAAATGTGGCCAAGACATATGTTTCTGTGACTTTCGTCCACGTCTTCAGTTGGCATAATGTCCGGAGAAAAAATGTATTCCGTTTGAGGTGTTTACATTCCATGTGTCCTTACTTCCGTTGTGTAGTGGTGATTAGTGTTGATGTGTAGTGACATTGTTGTAGTGTGCTCTCATTGCCTATATTATGTGTGTGTGTGTAAATGTGTGTGTGTGTGTGTGTGCGTATGTTGTGTGTGGTTTATACATGTGTGTGTATGATATTGTTGTGGAATGTGGTTGCGTGGGGAAGCGGGGAGGGGGAGGAGGGGTATAATAGGGTCGGGAGGGGGGGGGGAGGGGAGGGGGAAGGGTTATTTGACCTTTTGCATTTTGAGCTTGAATTTATTAGAGTGTCTGCACATTGTCATTAGTTCTGATCTTTTGTTTAAGGTGCTATTGTTTCTGTGGTTGTGTAATAATATTTCCAGTTTCTCTGTCAGGCACAGGTTGCATTTTCTAGCACGGCATCTGTAGGGGCTGCTTTGCCTGACGACCTCCCAGGTTATTGTTGGTGTTTTATTAGTGTTTATTTGTTCCAATAGTGCATTGCTAATTTGGTGCTTTTTGCTTTGCTTTCATGTGTTATGGAGGCTTTGTGATTGTTGTATCTTGTTTTGAATGGGGAATCTGTGCTGCCGATGTATTGTGCTGCGGTGTTGTCAGTGGTTATGGTGGCTTTGTAGACTATGGCGCTTTTTTTGGCAGTTTCCTTTTAGAGGGCAATTGTCCATTGTGCCTGACAAAGAAACTGGAAATATTATTACACAACCACAGAAACAATAGCAACTTAAACAAAAGATCAGAACTAATGACAATGTGCAGACACTCTAATAAATTCTAATAAATTCGAGCACTCTCGTACCTACAAGTACACACCAACACTCAGATATATATATATAATATATATATATATATATATATATATATATATATATATATATATATTATATATATATATATATATATACGTAATGATTTCTAAATAATTCAGTCCTGAAGCATTGTACGAAATACAAGTATTATACATTTTCATAATAAAAGCGATACAGTTCCACGACCATCGGGAGGGGGGGGGGGGGGGGCGGTCCTGCTAATTTTGGTGTAGCCAAGTCATGTTTGCTAAAGCTTGTGCAGTTGTTGCAGAAGAAAAAGATGCTTCTCATCAAGAGTTAGGACGCAGAAGAAGAAGAGAAGACAAAAAAGAGGGAAAGGATGAGGAGTAGTAGGAGTAGCAAGTAGAAGAGTAGACGTACGAGGAGTAGGAGAAGGGGGTGGATGATGACAGTAAAAGGGATAATGATGATGATGATGATGATGATGATGATGATGATGATAGAGATGATGAGGAGGAAGAGGGGAGGAGGAGAAGGAGGAGGAGGAGGCGTAGGAGGAGGAGAGAATGTAAAATAGGAATGAACAGATTTTTGTGGTAGGCCTAAAAACGATCATTTTGTAAACACAAATGTTACGTTTACGAACTGAGAGAGGGATATAAATCAGCCATAAACCAACGTAACCATTATGCCATTTATGTTATCAGAGTACTGTTTTCTTTTAAAAGAAGTTTTATTTATTATTTATTTTTGCTTAATCGAAGACATTCGTTTGCCTTGGCATTGTACTGGTTGTTGGCACACAATCTTTGTTGGCTGTGTATTTGTTTATTTTTATGAGTTGAACGGCACTTCTTCACGCATAAAGATAAGTTAGTCTTAGCTAAAAACCGTTTATACCAGGGTTATATGGTGAAGTGCCCGACAAAGCATACAGAAAATTACGAGACCCCCCTCCCCGGAAAAATCGTAATCCTCTGTCGATAAATGGGGTTTTTCTCTTTATTTTTTGGGGGGGGGGGGGGGGGTGGCGGCACATTTTTTGTCTTTGTCTTACAATGTATCATACAAACATTTTCAGATTTTTATTTAAAATCAGTGCCTGTTTTACTATTATGACGGTGATAGAAACATTGAGAGCCATAATGAAGACTTGCGAAAATATAAATTATTACAGACATAACGCATATTTTTTATATAGTGTGTCCTTGGGTAAGGAAATCTCATTAAACAATGATGTAAACGTAAACTGGGAGAATTCGTGGCTCGCACGACAGATGACTTGTATTACACAAATTGGTAATTTGAATCCATGTGGGTTGCCGGGGAATAAATAAATCATCGGGAAGCATTTTGAACGTTATGCAAATTGTAAAAAAATATGCCAAACTGTCGCATTCTAAAAAAAATAAAAATACCACCACGTTTTTCAAATTTAGAGCAGATGACTCATACTCCAAATATCAATCAATTAAAATGACCATCTTCTTGTCAAAAACCTAAATCCTGGAACTTTCTCGTAGTAAGGAAGTCCCAGATTTAAGAGTGCTTGACAAGATATGGGTAATTGAAATTGATCGATATTTGAAGGACAAGTATTCTAGCCAAAATTTTCAAAATGTGTTTTTTTTTCAAAGTAGGGCACTTTCAATGTCATTTATGTCAACTGGATCACGTGATTTTCTAATTTGTTTGCATATATTACATTTCTATTACACGGTGTAATATGAAAATACACTGCAACATTCTTTGACGTCACTCCATTAGCCAGAAAATAGTGAACGATGGTAAAAATCTGGAGGATCAACTATTTTCAGCAAGCCGGCATTGTCCTTACAGTGGATATGGTTGGAACTCGTAGATCAACCAGAAACAAACCAAAAACTACAAACTTTTATTTTTGTATAATGAGCGACGTATCCAAAATGTGAAGTAGCTTCCACGGGTGTAATTTTTCAATTTTGACATAGAATGTCCATTTGAGTCGAGCCTATTTTTCACATGATGTCTGTGTGGGAATATGAGAAGGGGAAATACGGATAAGGCCTGGCACATATCAAGACACAGATGACGTCTTATTGGTATTGATCAGTCACAACGCTGGAAATAGACTTACAAAACAACTTAAAAAAATTTTTTTGTCAAACAAGTTTTACTTCAAATGCGATTTATTCAAAAAACCTCCAACACGTCAAAATATTCGTATACTCGAAACTTCTGAAGTCTCAGGTTTGAGTATTTTGTCCAGTTGAGCGTTATTTTAAAGTCATTGACGTTTGAATGGAAAAATCTAGGGATAACATTTAAAAAGGCGTTTTGTCTGTATACGACAGAATACTCCTAAGTCAAGACTGACATCACATTTGGCTTTTATCCCCTTTTCACCAAAGCAACTAAATAATTGATTACTTTGTTTTCGCTGTAAGACATTCAATAGCTTACATATTAACAAAGGCATAGTTTTTTTATACTTTTCTCTCTTTGTATATTTTACTTTTATATTTTTGTTTTGTTTTTCTGTTACTCTCATAAAAGTGGATTTGTTTTGTTAATTTGAGAGTATGACTTCGTTCTTATTTTCAATTCAGGTTGAAAATTTTGTAGTGAAAAAGGTAGATTCTGCAATTCTGACGGTTCTCTATAATAATATACACGTGTGAAAAAGTAACTTTACATTTTTATACGTTAAATGACTATTGCCTCACTATATGTTAGAGTCAATAATTTTATATCATCTAAATGAACATGTATTAAACCACAAGAACGCTTAGTTATATTGAAATCTGTCAATCATAGCGGGGATAGTGAATATTTTTGTAAGACAACTTGATATTTCCACTTCGGAAATGACATTCATAAAGAATGTTATGGGCAAAATCGTGAAATTGCAATTTTTTAAATTCTCGAAAGAACCCTTTCGCGTTAACCTGCCGTCATTGAAATCGTCATGCTGTCTCTACTGTTTACAAATTATCTGTGGTTTTAAACAAAAGAAACATTATATTTGTGAAATAATGTTGTAATTACTTTTGTTTCAATTATTTTAGTCTCGAAAACAAACCGGAATTGAGCATCGAAGAGAGAGCTCGTCTAGTTGGCCATATTATTCTTGCGAAACGGCCAGTAGCTGATGTTGTATAGCTTTTCAAGGTTAGAGCTACTTGCTATTCTAATTTTACAAAGTTCAACAGCGAAAGGGCACCTGAGGGTTCAATGGCGGACAGGTCAACCCTGAGAAGCAATGGCCAATGATGATCAAACATTTGCTGGTCACTCAACCTCACCTCTTTTATGCCTCTGACATTGCTGAGGCATTTCAAGTTGGACAATGTTGGGAAGGCTTGCAATCACTGGAATCCGATTGAGAAGGCCTTCTGTGCAATCTTAAGTGAGAATATGACCTTGGTGCTCGAGTGGCCAGTTGTAAATCCAGATCCCAATCTTATTGAGCACTTCTGAGATCTCCCCAAAACATCTACAAGGGAGCATCAGTGCCAAGCAAGGGATGTTTACGAGCTTTGGAAACAGAATGGGATGACATCGCAGCAAATGAGATAAACCCCTTGATAAATGATATTGAGAGACTAGTCCGAGCAGTGATTGGAATGTGGCCATATGCAGTACTGACTTTGTTGCGTCAAATTTCCTCGCTTTTTTCGAAGCAAAGCAACCCAACTTGTATTCTTTAGGTCGTGGTTTCTTTTAGGATTATGCATTTATGTTGATGAAATTTGGATCACATACGCTAAAGATATTGCTCATTTCTGTGATATAACTTTCGTCCAATTATGTCTTTTAAAACTCAAATGAATTTATTCACATGTGTGTATAGACTTAAATGTGTAAACTACACTCTATATAGCACAGCTGAGTCCCTGGAAAGGGCTCGTTACTTACATGATCTCATCGTACCCAGGTGTAAAATGAGTACCTGGCTGATAAGAGCGCTTTCTCTGTCTGATAAATTTGTAATATTGTCTTATGGGCGTAATGTCTTGTCCTCCATGTTAAGTGTCGCTGTTCACTAGGGACCTCTTGTAAAGTGCATTTAATGTATATTGCGTTATAAAATGCTCTATTGTAAATGCTCTATTTTTATATATATACATTATCCATTAAATGATCAAAGCCAACGTATAATTATTGACAAATCTGAAAACCCAAATTGGCACGGTTTCTTTCATGTAATGGAAATACTCTCAAACCAATGTCAAATATTCTCCATTACAATAAAATCAAAGTAAGCCTATAATTGCATCTGGTTATCAGACCTGCACATTTATTGCACGTAGGTCAAAGCCGACATCTTGGTCTTTATATAGATTCTCAAGGTAAATAAATTTCTCAAACAATAAACAAGATACGAAATTCAAATTTTGTTACGATATGTATTATCGCGATCAATAATTCCTATATCCTACCCATTTTACCCTACCCCACCCCTCCAAGAGCTTACTTTAAAGAAGAAAAAAAAACATAAAAAATAATCAATATATGATGTTTTGAAAGTTGTCAATGTCATTTGCCACTATTGCCATGAATCACTTTTCAAGATTAGAAATGAATGCATTAAAGATAAGATTAATTTTACAGGAAGGTTCACAAGCTTCAAGCGGCAATAAGAGAGAATTTATTCAATACAGGCCAATGTAGGAAGTTAAGCTTCTTTTTTTTTTTCAATTTGCTTTTAAAATAATTTGAGTTTAAACAATGGGCAAAAACGTTCTAGATTTCCAAAGAATGATTATTATTTTAAACATAAAGCAATAGTTACATGAGTGCTTATCCATGCAAACAATGTTTTATTGAAATAAAAATAATAGTATGCCTAATCTAGGCAAGTATGCTCTCACATTAATTACAATCAAATAATGCTAATGCATAACCAACAATATATATAACAGGTTCTTCAACAACTTGCACTTTGCTGAACCACGCTGAACTGATTTGCATTCTATGTTAAAAATAGAATGCGTAAAGATATTCCTAGGCACTGGCGTAACTAAAACCTAGGAAGACTTATTACTGGTTGTTTTTTTGTTTTTTTTGTTGGTCATGGTCTTGCTCTAATAAGTAGATAATGGAAATCTCAAAAGATGACGCAAAATAGAGTCCAATGTTCAACTAGGCCCAGAAGTGTCAGACCTGCATATATGTACCCGTCGGATTCCATTCAACTCATAATTTTCTTTTTTTTTTTCTTCTAAAAAAATGATTCTCTTCCTTCTGTGATCATCGTCCATTTTTGTATTTAAACAATCAAATCCAAATATGAATCTCATCTAAATTACATCATATTGGTCTAAAATCTTTAATGGTTGGAAGCGGCGAAATTCCGACTGTTGTTAATAATTAACTTAATCATAATATTGATGTCATCTTCCATTCGTATTGCTTCGGATGAAAAACTGAAATTTGACTTCTTCATTCTATTTCATTTATAATCATATTTTGTTTTAGGTTAATGCAAAATCGAATCCCGCCCACTAATGGTTTTTCATTTGGTCCAAACACAAGCTGACTTCTGTATTAGGAGGTTATATACCCAATCTAATCCCACCAGGGAATTATTTGCCGACAAGAGCATATCGGATTATGTTGGTACAGCCAGGTCACGGAAAAGACTGTTTATTTCGGCTTTATAAATCTTACCTCCTTCACTATGTGACATTGTTTTTGATAAGTTGCGGCTTTCAATAGCAAAGAAATATCACTACTACATCTAGTAGTCGATACCTCAATAACTCTTGTTTGTTCTTCATGTAGACATGATTTTAAAAAAATCATTTATTGTGGTGATGACGATGATGATGATGACTATTGTGATAATGATCATGATGATGATGAAAAATTAATGGTAGTAGTAATATTAGTAGTAGTAGTAGTAGTAGTAGTAGTAGTAGTAGTAGTAGTAGTAGTAGAAGAAGTAGTAGTAGTAGTAGTAGCAGTAGTAGTAGTAGCAGCAGCAGAAGCAGCATTAGTAGTAATAGTAGTAGTAGTAGTATTAGTAGTAGTAGTAGTAGTAGTAGTAGTAGTAGTAGAATATGATGATGATGATGATGATGATGATGATGATGATGATGATGATGATGATGATGATGACAATGATGATGATGACGATGATGATGATAATGATGATGATGATGATGAAGATGATGATGATGATGATGATGATGATGATGATGATGATGATGATGATGATGATGATGATGATGATGATGATGATGATGATGATGATGATGATGATGATGATGATGATGATGATGATGACGATGATGAAGATATTAAAATAATCATTAAAATGTAAAAAAAAGTGATAATTATAGAATCAATGATGGTATGGTGAAATTGTTAAAGTGATAACTAAATATATCCATGGGAATAAGGAGAAGGAGGAGGAGTAAGAGGAAGCGGAAGAAGGAGGAGGTACAAGAGTGTAGAGTATAAGGCAATAATTATGATGTACACTAAAATAAATTATAGAGTAATGACCATAAATTCTCTTTCCACAAAAGAAGATTTATTGCTGATACACGAGCAGAAACCTATCCTCAAAATAGGAAAATTATATTTGAAAAATGAAATTTTT
>NC_088360.1:112744133-112764133 GCF_034508935.2 Berghia stephanieae
TTTTTGTAGGCCATAAACATACGCTGCACGATTCCAAATATAATTTAATTGAAAACTTTATCGTTCCCCGCTCTTCCAAAGTAATTTCAAGATTTATCTTTCTGAGTGACCGAATCTATTGAAGTCTAAGAATTATTACAGAGTGTGTACACCATGGCTCTAGGGGAAGTAATTTGACAGACACAATGCTGCCGTCCTCTGGAAAAACCCATATTAAAAAAATTTAGCCAGAAAACTCGTCCTTCAAATATCGGTCGATTTAAATGACCCTCATCTTGGCAAAAACTCTCAAAGCTGGGACTTCGAGAAGTCCCAGGTTTAAGAGTATATGGCAAGGTGAGGGTAATTTAAATCGATCGATATTTGAAGGACGAGTTTTCTGGCCAAAGTTTTAAATATGGGTTTTTCCAGAGGAGGGCAGAATGTTGAATTGACAGACAAACAACATTGGTTTGAATTTATATGTAGGGATTTTCTCTCCTTTCTCACCCTAGTTTACAGTAACTTGATAGTCTGGGTCAGGGGTTTGGAGAATACCATCTTGGGGTGTTAAGAAATTTCATGTTTCAGAAACTGGTATAAACCGCAACTGCAATACCTCATGGCTTCAAGCCTAGTTTTTATTTTCACAAATTCCAATCCATAACCTCTTTAAACCAACTTGTGACTTCTCCATCAGCTGGTCGTGATTTATAAACAATGCACCATATAAAATAAATAATATTCCGAATTGGCCATTGGTCAATAAATAAAATGGAAATTACTGGGACAAATCCCTCTTATAAGCTCTAGTCTAAATATGCACGGACAAAACTTCTGTTTGATCCTCCATTATTCCCCAAAAAATATCAACCCGCTAGCAAAATGCACTCTAGTCAAGACAAATCGCGATTCCTGCAATGAATAATTTAGCTTAATAGACCAGTCAAAACGCTACAAGAAAAGTTTCGCTTTTCCTTATTATATTGAGGTGGTTATCTTTATATTCCCTGTGCGACAAGAGAGTCGTTCTTTTTGTATATTGTGACAGACACGCTTTGTCGCAAGAATTAATCTATTGTCAAAATATTTCCCCAAAGACAGGGAAAAATAATTCAGTGTTAAAGTCGGTAAGATGATGCTTTGTTTGTCTACTAAAGTTAGTAAGCTTTATTAGAATGACATAAGATTTGCGCAGACAACTGGCATTCCTCACACTCTCTTGAAAGCTAAAATATTTCTGATATTTTTATATTCATGATAGATTGATTATTTATTGGTTAATATGTTCTTATAATGTATATGAATTTTGTTTTTGCCTTGTACCTATTTACACACTTAAATCGTGATTGATTGCTACTATTTTTTGTGTGTGCTTCCTGAAAAATGAATTGATTGTTCAACATATTATGATGTCCTCATTGTCAAGTGAGTGTTGTTTATTTATTTATTTATTTATTCATTTATATGTGGATTTATTAATTCTCCTATTCATTTATGTATTTTATATATCTATTTATCTATTTTTTATTTAGTGTCATTTGGTTACTTATTGATTCTACTTGTTTTTATTCGTTAATTTTAAATTCTATTTTAATGCCTGTTTTATATTGGCAATTGACTAAAATAAACATTAAATACTATGTAAAAAAATAAAGAAGAAACAAAAAATTAAATTAAGGACAGTGTGTCTAAATTCAATTTTTATCTTGGTTTGTGAATAAGTTATTGTAGATGTCATCGCAGGTACAATCTGTAGATGATGGTAAATTTACTCTATTATATCTCCATAGTAATGGCTACCATCTTACGTTGTGATATTTCTTGTGTGTTTGGCTCAGGTGGTTGATAATTAACACTCCTCTTCAGTATGTAGTAGGCATCCTTCCGTCTCAAGAGACGATGGTTTGGGCCCTGTATGGCTTTAGTCTCATCAGTCTTGTTGAGAGCAACGACGGGTGTGACTCTGCAGACCAATCCTTGCATGGCAGTCTCTACCGCAGTTGTTGCACACGTAGTTTGACTGTGTATTTGGTATTTGGATCTGCTGCCTCTCTTTCCTCCTTGCTCTCCTCTCCTAAAACTTCATCTTTCTCCTCTCCTCACGCCTCTTCACTCCCTCCATCACCCCATATCTCCAGCCGCTGCGGTCGTCAGCAAGCGACTCCCATGTGTTTGCGTCGATACCTGTCAATTTCATGTCTCGTTTGCAGACATCATAGAAGCGCAGAGCTGGACGGCCAGTTGGTCGCCGTCCAGAAGCTAGTTCACCGTACATGATGTCTTTGGGTATGCGTCCATCGTCCATCCTGTGTACGTGACCAAGTCATCGCAAACGTCGCTGGCAGAGCATGAGATGCATGCTGAGGGAGTTCGCTCTTTCTAGCACTGCATTGCTAGTCCTGCCACCTGATGCCGAGAATTTGTAGTAGACAGCGAATGTGGAAGTTTTCCAGGCGGTTCTCCTATCTGGCATATGTTGTCCAGGATTCACTGCCATACAGTAGGCTACTGAGTACACATGCCTGGTATACTCTGAGTTTGGTGTTCAAAGTGAGTTGGTTGTTGGTCCACACTCTCTTGCTCAGTTGTGCCATGACAGCGGCAACTTTGGCGATGCGCTTGTCTAATTCTGCATCAAGTGAGAGGTTGCTGGTGATGGTTGTGCCCAGGTATGTGAAGTGATCAGTGACTTCTAGCTCCTCGTTGTCAATGTAAATTGCCGGTATAGAGAGGACATCCTGACACATTACATTTGTTTTCTTGATGCTGATCGTAAGCCCAAATTCCCTGCATGCGTGGGAAAACCTGTCCATCATCCGCTGAAGGTCTTCCTCGGTATGCGTGCATAGAGCTGCATCATCTGCAAATAGCATTTCCCTTATAAGGACTGTGCGGACCTTGGTCTTTGCTCTCAGCCGTGCCAGATTGAACAGCTTCCCATCACTTCTGGTGTGTAAGTGGCCTCCTTCTGGGGACTCTTTGAATGCAAACTTCAGCAATAAGGAGAAACATATACCAAACAAAGTCGGTGCGAGGACACAGCCTTGTTTCACGCCGCTGCGCACGGGGAAGGGTTCAGAGGCTCCACCGTCGTAGCTGATGGTGCCCTTCATGTCGTCGTGGAAGGAGGCAATGATGCTAAGCTGCTGAGGAGGACAGCCAATGTTCTTCAGCAGCTGAAAGGCCTTCCTGCTAACAAGTCAATGCTTTGTCAGATTAATAAATGCAATGTAGAGGGGCATCTGTTTTCTCTGCATTCTCCTGAAGTTGACGTATGAGAAGATCATGCACTGTCGACCTCTCCACACTGCGACTCTGGTAATACGTCGGCGAGGACTTGCAGTCGAGCGAGGAAACGCGTGCAAGCTTTACCCACAATGATCAGTAGAGAGATTCCCCTATAGTTATTACAGTCACTACGGTCTCCCTTGTTTTTGAAGAGGGTGATAATCTTGGCATCGCGCATATCCTGGGGTACATTGCCTTCTCTCCAGCAAAGACACAGGAGTTTATGTAGTGGTTCCAAGAGGGCTGGCTTTCCACATTTGATGATTTCGGGTGGAATGCTGTCGTCACCAGGTGCTCTGCCACAGGCCAGAGCATCGATTGCTTTGCTGAGCTCCTCCATAATTGGTTCTGTGTCTAGTTCTTCCAGTACTGGCAGTTCTTCAATTGCGTCTAACGCTTTTTGGGTGACAGGATTTTCTCTGGCGTAGGGTTCCAAGTAGTGCTCTACCCATCTTCCCATCTGCTTGTCCTTGTCTGTGATGGCTTCCCCTGTCTTTGATTTAATAGGCGCAGTTTTCTTTGTAGATTTGCCTGTCGCCTGTTTGATGCCCTCATACATAGCCCTTATGTTGCCACTGTCAGACGCTTGCTGGATGTTTTCCGACAACTGAAGCCAGTAGTCGTTGGCGCAACGTCGTGCTGTTTGCTGTGCTTTGCTGCGTGCAGCTCGCAACGCCTGCAGGTTCCTCTGACTTGGTTCATGTTTATAGCTGACAAGTGCGCTGCGCTTGGCATCAATGACTGGCTCCATCTCAGTAATACTGGCTTCAAACCAACCATTGTGCTTGCGCTCCTTTTTGCCGTATGTCAGAACTGCAGTGCTGTAAATGGCGTTTCTAAGAGAGTTCTAGCGGTCCTGTGCGTTTTGTTCTGCTTTTCTATGAGCTGTGTTGAGAATCTTCTCAAGTTGCTCGTTGAACTCTATATTATTTTCCCGATAAGCTGTCTTGCTGATGTTGATCCTGGGCTGGCCCTTTCTCTTTGAGTGATGAAGTTTCTTTGGTGTCAGTTTCACCCTTGTGGCAACCAAGGAGTGATCGGTGTCGCACAGCGCTTTGATAGGACCTGGTGTTGTACACATTGTTAAGAGAATCGTGCTTAGTGATGACCATGTCCAACTGATGCCAGTGATTTGACCTTGGATGTATCCATGACACCTTATGACATGCCTTGTTCTGAAAGTAGGTGTTCGTCACGCACAGTTTGCGATAACAGCAGAGTTCAAGAAGCCTCTGACCATTCTCATTCATCTTTCCTATGCCGTGGTGCCCCAAAACGGTTGGCCATGATTCTTTGTCGGCACCAACTCGCGCGTTGAAGTTGCCAAGAAGGTAAATGTGCTCCACTTCTGGGGTATTGTTGACAATGGCGTCTAATGACTCATAGATTTGGTCCTTTACTTCAACCGAAGCTTGCAGTGTTGGGGCGTAGACGCAAACAAGGTTCACGGAGCCCTGCATGGATGACAGGCCCAGCTTTAAAATTCTCTCTTTGCCGTCTGTTGGCGGTTCGATCATAGGAAGCAATGTATGGCGTACTGCAAATCCAACACCGTGGTCCCTCACGTCTACTGTGCCTTTTCCTTGCCAGATGAATGTAAAGTGTTTCTCCTTCAGGGATCCCCTCTCTGGGAGTCGCGTTTCTCGTAAGGCTGCTATGTCGATGTTCAGTCTGTTAAGTTCACGATCAATTACTGCTGTTTTTCGAGCATCGTCCATGGCCTGAAGGTCATCTGTCAGTCCTGAGCGCATAGTTCTTACATTCCAGCTTGCTAATCAAAGAGCTGGGGACTTCGTTTTCTTTTTCAATTGCTTGCCTGGTACACAGTTTAATAATCCACTTGTCAAGCTTGCAAGCTCTAAGCTTCAGGCACCCTCTGAAGCAGGCAGATCGTGGCGGGCCAACACCTTTCTGGCTGGGGGCTGCCCAGCTTGGGGCGGGCAGTAGCTGACCAGTAGGATTACCATGATCCCTCCCACCGTCGAAGACAACCCGTAGCGTCCAACTCTACGCCAATCGAGCAAGGACTTATCAGCCGTAGACTGCTGTCTTCCGTGTTGTTACTCTTCACCGGTGAATGTGAGACTGGAGTGTCCTCTCCAGGGCGCGGCCTGGGCAAAGTAATGGGGAGATCCTGGGTTGCCCAGTAACCAGAACCTCCTTCTCTTCCTCCCTGGTGTGGTCCAAAAGATATATAAGGATATAATATATTATTATTATTATTATTATTATTATTATTATTATTATTATTATTATTATTATTATTATTATTACCATTATTATTATCATTATTATTAATACTATTATTATTATTATTATTATTATTATTATTATTATTATTATTATTATTACTGTTATTATTAATATTATCATTACTATTATTATTAATATTACATGTTTTAGTATTAATAGTCGGACTATTGGAGAAAAGGAGGAAGAGGAAGACAAAGAAAAGAAGAAGCCGACGCTGTTGCTCAAATGGTGGAGCTCACGAAATCGATCCTATCTAGTTCGGAATGGCGATTACATAAAATAGTAAGTGACCTCCGAAAAGTATTATGTATGGTATGATTTGCATTTTTCATAAACAAATTCAACTATTACGAAGCTTTTACATTGAATACTAAAAGCAGATCTTATTTGACTCGGCTTGCGTGATCACACATATTTCGAAATGCCGGCCCAGGTTAATGATTAGCTACAATAAAAACTAGCGTGTTATACAAACAAGATATGAAGTGAATAGAAAAGTGCCAGAAGACAATAGAGAATAAAAATTTTTCGCGGCGGTGGTGGGGTTTGAACCTGCGACCTTATTGGTACGACAACTCCGCCTGGCAGGTGAGAGTGTGGCTCTACCGTGTGAGCTATCCACGAACACAAAAATATTCGTTTCAAACTCAAAGTCATTACTAGATCCCTCTCTCACCCACTTCTTGAGACCGCCGATTCGTTCGTACACCACCATCGCGAATAATTTTGACCAACAGTTAAGCTTAAGCCAATATTCTCAACACAAACATATAACATAGAAACGATTGAGACATTGAGTATGCTCCGGTGTATGGGGTGAATTTTTAATTCAGAAAAGTGAGTGGAGCAGGCACTTATGTTGGTAACAACAAGATATGAAGTGAATAGAAAAGTGCCAGAAGACAATAGAGAATAAAAATTTTTCGCGGCGGTGGTGGGGTTTGAACCTGCGACCTTATTGGTACGACAACTCCGCCTGGCAGGTGAGAGTGTGGCTCTACCGTGTGAGCTATCCACGAACACAAAAATATTCGTTTCAAACTCAAAGTCATTACTAGATCCCTCTCTCACCCACTTCTTGAGACCGCCGATTCGTTCGTACACCACCATCGCGAATAATTTTGACCAGCAGTTAAGCTTAAGCCAATATTCTCAACACAAACATATAACATAGAAACGATTGAGACATTGAGTATGCTCCGGTGTATGGGGTGAATTTTTAATTCAGAAAAGTGAGTGGAGCAGGCACTTATGTTGGTAACAACAAGATATGAAGTGAATAGAAAAGTGCCAGAAGACAATAGAGAATAAAAATTTTTCGCGGCGGTGGTGGGGTTTGAACCTGCGACCTTATTGGTACGACAACTCCGCCTGGCAGGTGAGAGTGTGGCTCTACCGTGTGAGCTATCCACGAACACAAAAATATTCGTTTCAAACTCAAAGTCATTACTAGATCCCTCTCTCACCCACTTCTTGAGACCGCCGATTCGTTCGTACACCACCATCGCGAATAATTTTGACCAGCAGTTAAGCTTAAGCCAATATTCTCAACACAAACATATAACATAGAAACGATTGAGACATTGAGTATGCTCCGGTGTATGGGGTGAATTTTTAATTCAGAAAAGTGAGTGGAGCAGGCACTTATGTTGGTAACAACAAGATATGAAGTGAATAGAAAAGTGCCAGAAGACAATAGAGAATAAAAATTTTTCGCGGCGGTGGTGGGGTTTGAACCTGCGACCTTATTGGTACGACAACTCCGCCTGGCAGGTGAGAGTGTGGCTCTACCGTGTGAGCTATCCACGAACACAAAAATATTCGTTTCAAACTCAAAGTCATTACTAGATCCCTCTCTCACCCACTTCTTGAGACCGCCGATTCGTTCGTACACCACCATCGCGAATAATTTTGACCAGCAGTTAAGCTTAAGCCAATATTCTCAACACAAACATATAACATAGAAACGATTGAGACATTGAGTATGCTCCGGTGTATGGGGTGAATTTTTAATTCAGAAAAGTGAGTGGAGCAGGCACTTATGTTGGTAACAACAAGATATGAAGTGAATAGAAAAGTGCCAGAAGACAATAGAGAATAAAAATTTTTCGCGGCGGTGGTGGGGTTTGAACCTGCGACCTTATTGGTACGACAACTCCGCCTGGCAGGTGAGAGTGTGGCTCTACCGTGTGAGCTATCCACGAACACAAAAATATTCGTTTCAAACTCAAAGTCATTACTAGATCCCTCTCTCACCCACTTCTTGAGACCGCCGATTCGTTCGTACACCACCATCGCGAATAATTTTGACCAGCAGTTAAGCTTAAGCCAATATTCTCAACACAAACATATAACATAGAAACGATTGAGACATTGAGTATGCTCCGGTGTATGGGGTGAATTTTTAATTCAGAAAAGTGAGTGGAGCAGGCACTTATGTTGGTAACAACAAGATATGAAGTGAATAGAAAAGTGCCAGAAGACAATAGAGAATAAAAATTTTTCGCGGCGGTGGTGGGGTTTGAACCTGCGACCTTATTGGTACGACAACTCCGCCTGGCAGGTGAGAGTGTGGCTCTACCGTGTGAGCTATCCACGAACACAAAAATATTCGTTTCAAACTCAAAGTCATTACTAGATCCCTCTCTCACCCACTTCTTGAGACCGCCGATTCGTTCGTACACCACCATCGCGAATAATTTTGACCAGCAGTTAAGCTTAAGCCAATATTCTCAACACAAACATATAACATAGAAACGATTGAGACATTGAGTATGCTCCGGTGTATGGGGTGAATTTTTAATTCAGAAAAGTGAGTGGAGCAGGCACTTATGTTGGTAACAACAAGATATGAAGTGAATAGAAAAGTGCCAGAAGACAATAGAGAAAAAAATTTTTCGCGGCGGTGGTGGGGTTTGAACCTGCGACCTTATTGGTACGACAACTCCGCCTGGCAGGTGAGAGTGTGGCTCTACCGTGTGAGCTATCCACGAACACAAAAATATTCGTTTCAAACTCAAAGTCATTACTAGATCCCTCTCTCACCCACTTCTTGAGACCGCCGATTCGTTCGTACACCACCATCGCGAATAATTTTGACCAGCAGTTAAGCTTAAGCCAATATTCTCAACACAAACATATAACATAGAAACGATTGAGACATTGAGTATGCTCCGGTGTATGGGTGAATTTTTAATTCAGAAAAGTGAGTGGAGCAGGCACTTATGTTGGTAACAACAAGATATGAAGTGAAAAAAAATTTTTATTCTCTATTGTCTTCTGGCACTTTTCTATTCACTTCATATCTTGTTGTTACCAACATAAGTGCCTGCTCCACTCACTTTCTGAATTAAAATTCACCCCATACACCGGAGCATACTCAATGTCTCAATCGTTTCTTGTTATATGTTTGTGTTGAGAATATTGGCTTAAGCTTAACTGCTGGTCAAAATTATTCGCGATGGTGGTGTACGAACGAATCGGCGGTCTCAAGAAGTGGGTGAGAGAGGGATCTAGTAATGACTGGTTGAAACGAATATTTTTGTGTTCGTGGATAGCTCACCGTAGAGCCACACTCTCACCTGCCAGGCGGAGTTGTCGTACCAATAAGGTCGCAGTTCAAACCCCACCACCGCGCGAAAAATTTTTATCTCTATTGTCTTCTGGCACTTTTCTATTCACTTCATATCTTGTTGTTACCAACATAAGTGCCTGCTCCACTCACTTTTCTGAATTAAAAATTCACCCATACACCGGAGCATACTCAATGTCTCAATCGTTTCTATGTTATATGTTTGTGTTGAGAATATTGGCTTAAGCTTAACTGCTGGTCAAAATTATTCGCGATGGTGGTGTACGAACGAATCGGCGGTCTCAAGAAGTGGGTGAGAGAGGGATCTAGTAATGACTTTGAGTTTGAAACGAATATTTTTGTGTTCGTGGATAGCTCACACGGTAGAGCCACACTCTCACCTGCCAGGCGGAGTTGTCGTACCAATAAGGTCGCAGGTTCAAACCCCACCACCGCCGCGAAAAATTTTTATTCTCTATTGTCTTCTGGCACTTTTCTATTCACTTCATATCTTGTTGTTACCAACATAGTGCCTGCTCCACTCACTTTTCTGAATTAAAAATTCACCCCATACACCGGAGCATACTCAATGTCTCAATCGTTTCTATGTTATATGTTTGTGTTGAGAATATTGGCTTAAGCTTAACTGCTGGTCAAAATTATTCGCGATGGTGGTGTACGAACGAATCGGCGGTCTCAAGAAGTGGGTGAGAGAGGGATCTAGTAATGACTTTGAGTTTGAAACGAATATTTTTGTGTTCGTGGATAGCTCACACGGTAGAGCCACACTCTCACCTGCCAGGCGGAGTTGTCGTACCAATAAGGTCGCAGGTTCAAACCCCACCACCGCCGCGAAAAATTTTTATTCTCTATTGTCTTCTGGCACTTTTCTATTCACTTCATATCTTGTTGTTACCAACATAAGTGCCTGCTCCACTCACTTTTCTGAATTAAAAATTCACCCCATACACCGGAGCATACTCAATGTCTCAATCGTTTCTATGTTATATGTTTGTGTTGAGAATATTGGCTTAAGCTTAACTGCTGGTCAAAATTATTCGCGATGGTGGTGTACGAACGAATCGGCGGTCTCAAGAAGTGGGTGAGAGAGGGATCTAGTAATGACTTTGAGTTTGAAACGAATATTTTTGTGTTCGTGGATAGCTCACACGGTAGAGCCACACTCTCACTTGCCAGGCGGAGTTGTCGTACCAATAAGGTCGCAGGTTCAAACCCCACCACCGCCGCGAAAAATGTTTATTCTCTATTGTCTTCTGGCACTTTTCTATTCACTTCATATCTTGTTGTTACCAACATAAGTGCCTGCTCCACTCACTTTTCCGTGTTATACAAAGCGCTGTTGATTCAGATAGAATTGTTTGTGTGTGCGTGTGTGTGTCTGAGTGAATGTGTATGTGCGTGTGCTCCTGCATTTGTGTGATTACCTACGTGACGTTATACGTTTGAGATTGATGATGACAAAATGAAAATGAAAAATTGCTGATTGTGTGTGTGAGTTTGACGCTTTAAACAATCACAAACACCAAAGAATCTTTGACAAAACAAATCAGAACAATTTTGTGTGTGTTTAAATGTGTACAAACCGCGACAAAAACAAGGATCAATGTTTATTTCTTTTCATATTCTATTGTTATTTGTTAATGTTTTGCTTTTGATGATTAATATAACACGTTTGGGACAAAATGGATGTCATTTTGAAATCCCAAGATGACTCCGTTGCCATGTAGACAACATGCAATACCTTCGTACGTGTAATTTAACCATGACTTCGCGTCTCCTGCTGCCTTAGAAAATCTCAGTTCTCTCCTTTATTTCACGAACCTCTTTGAACCGTTCTCCTTGAGTTTTCCTAATTGTTATTTAGAAGGGGTTTTTTTCCAGTATCACGATTTGTACAGACCTACCTGATACATTTCTGTTAATTTTACTCAATATTCTGTTACTGTGCAACTCTTCGAAAAAT
The DNA here is from genome assembly GCF_034508935.2 of Berghia stephanieae. NCBI lineage: Eukaryota > Metazoa > Mollusca > Gastropoda > Nudibranchia > Aeolidiidae > Berghia > Berghia stephanieae. The sequence goes on from NC_088360.1 coordinate 112,755,212, forward strand.
GCTTGCCTTTTAAATATCTTTTTTTTATTTCTGGAAACAGGAAACGGTCTGAAGGACATATCTGGTAAAATCCGAAGCCCACAGATCGTCAATGGAGGTCTGAATGACACAAACACAATAAGGGGGTGCGTTGTTGTGATAAAGAAAAAGGACGATATGAATGAACTGGGCTGGAGGAAGATGATGCTCTGAACCGAGATGCATGGAGATGTGGCATTCATTATGGCAACCCTACAAATTGTGGGATAAGTTGAAATAAGAAGTTGTTATGATAAAGAAGAATATGACATTTTCTTAATTTGGCATGCCTTTTTCTTAAATGTTCAGTCTTCCGTGGTGAAGTTAAGTTTGAATAGTATTCACCGTCCGGTGGTTTTTTTTTTCCATGGACAAAAAAAAATCGATCAATTTTACAGCTACCCAGAATACGGTGAATATGACTGACAGTAGGACGCAGTCTTTTTGCTTGTTGGGGGGGGGGGGGTATTTAAATGTTAAAGGTCTCCCATGGTTATTACCCTCACCACTTTTGGTTATGTAAAAAGAATTTAGAAAATTTAAATAAGTGAAGGAGTCTGTTATACCAGTCTTGTAGTTTAATGCGACAAAATAGTCCAAGCGCCAGCTGCAGTGGAGCACTGAACTGAAAGTTAAGCATACAAATCGCTTGTAAAATCGCTAAAGAGATGCGAGGTATCCAGATCCCAAATCTGTACCTCCTGGTAGTATTGCAATGTGTCATCTTGGCAATATGCCCCCCCCCCCCCACACCCCACTTCAGACGCGTAAGGAATGGTTTTCAAGGATGTAATGTAATCACTTGATCGTCTTTGTGCGTGATCCAACATGATTCCAGCCATTGGGATACGGAGAACAAAATGCGGCGCGACTTACAATTTTTAAAAATCCAATTATATAGAAGAGTTTCAGAGAGCCGATTCAAGTTCGGCAAAATGCGTGAACTGTTGCAAACGTTAACATATGAAAAGTGGTGTACCAGATAATTTTCAAAAGAATAAAATTCTCTGTGATCATCCAATGAGCTTCATCAATGAAACATGATTTTTTACATCAATGTGCCAGATATAATTATTGATTCATATAAAAGCGAGAATAACTGGTTGCTATGGCCTGTTAAAATATCGTAAAAACGTTCCGTGCATTGCCATGAAAGTCAGTGCATGAAAGGATAATGTTTATCATGTTTACCATTTTGATACTGAACTTACCCTTCACTAATTGCCGTAACAGGGTTTAGTTGCCAAAAATACAATAACAATCTGACCGCTGTCCAGTCAGCAAAATTTTTTCGGCATGTTGAGGATGGACGGAAAATTTACATGTTCTACATGGTGTAAAGCAGAAGTATCTTTGTCCTAAATTGTACTAGAGATTAACAGGTTGTATCAGATCCTATGTTTCAAAATGTCCTATTCTATCACTAGGAGATGATAGGTTTGTAAGGCTCTTAGAGCATGGTCTTAACCTTGCATAGGTTTTATTTAAATGCATGTTTCAAATAAAGTCAATAACTGAAATCATAACACACATTTTGTAGCCTCTAATGGGAATAAATCAGTCAAACTAAAGATGCATTAATGACAGCTTATGACGTAATTGTGTTATTGATTTAAACAGACGTGCACTCGTTTACAGGTTTAATACCCAATTCATTATAGTCTCATTGTTTTAATAGATGGCTATCTCTAAAACGGACGCAAAAAATTGCATATACGAGGGTGAGTCAAAAAGGATTGGGACTCTGCTTATTACTTTAAAACAAATTGAATCAATACCATGTGTAATTCCTCAAATTAAAGCTTGGCATTAGCTGAGTAGAATGCTACTTCTCAACATAGTTTCCGCCAGTCTCTCTCTCTCTCTCTCTCTCTCTCTCTCTCTCTCTCTCTCTCTCTCTCAATAGCCACAGTCCACTTTTGGTAAGGACATGTATCCCGTCCTCGTAAAACTGAGTTGACTGAACTTTGAGCCAATTTTTCGCTACTGTCTTGGCTTCTTCATCTTCTTCAAAGCAATCTCCCCTCATTGCCTCCTTCAGTGGACCCCCAAAAAAATGAAAGTCCGAAAGTGTCAAATCTGGTGAATTAATAAAGAGATTGAGACAGGGTCTCCATCAAAATGATGCAATTACCTCCCTTTTCATGGCCCTTATATGTGGAAAGGCATTTAAACGAAGGAACAATACTCAATCTCTCTTCAAATCCGGTTCGACGAATTCTTGCTTTCAGTTGCTTCAAGGTCTATTTGTACCGTTCAGAGTTGACAGTGGCTCTCTGCAGTAAGAAAGCAACAAGGATGACACGTCTCAAATCCCAAAAGACTGTTAGCATAACTTTCCCAGCTGATTTCTCAGCTTTGAAATTATTGGTCTTTGAAGAAGAGGGGTGTTGCCATTCCAATGACTGTCTCTTCGAAGAGTGTACCATTTCGGACATTCTAATGGATTCACCATCTATATCAACGCCAAAAGGTAATCAGAATTATGACACAGAGCTGGGTTTCGATTTAATTCACCTGTTTTTCCAATTCAGACACCCAGTTTGTTGAACTTCGAACATGACTTTTTCCATTTGTCATCGTTGTTTATTTCTTTTCAATATTAATTCGAAAAGTAATAAAATATCGGTTTTCTGTGACTTTGAATTGCTATTAGATCTAAGAGTGAAGTCTCCTCTCGTCCATATCATACACTTTTACCAACATTTTAAAAATTAAAATGACGTCATAGAGATTCGTGAGATCGTCTAATTAATCTTTTGCATAATCATTAATCCTTTTCCGTTCTTTTTAACGCTTAGAAAAAGAAACCGGCTTTATACTTGATTTTTATCAAATCAATCCACATTAATCGTGAAGGTAAGCTCGTTTGACATCCATCTTATCTCAAACTAAGAAACGTTAGTTGCAATTGTCTCTTGTCAAAGGAGTGCCTGAATTGGGACAACGGGTGTCTGAATTGGCACAACGGGTGTCTGAATTGGCACAACGGTAACCGAATTGGGACAAGTGTCTAGGTTCCATAAATTAAGACCAAACACATAAATAAAGTCTGATAATGGACAAGTATTTTTCCTCAAAAGTTTGCTAAATGGTTCCAATACATGCAACAGTAATGTTAACAATTACTCTCGGTGTGTGACTATTTTAGAAGTCATTAAGTTTGAGCTAAGAGAGCCATTTTGGGTGTCCGAATTGAAACACCCTACCCTACTATTTGTTTGAAAATGTCCATACAAAGAAATGGATTAGGGTGAAACCGGCTATATATCAAAGGGAATAAAATTTACTCTGCGGACAATATGCCAACTGACGACGTGGATGAAAGCCTCAGAAACATATGTTTTGGCCACATAAAAGTGAGTGATCCCATTTATATTTCATATATAATATATAATATAATATAATATAAATATATATTTAATATATATATATATATTATATTATATATATATATATATATTATATATAAAAGTAAATAAATAGATAAATAATAAATTAATAATGAGTGTGTTATAAGACGACGGTTTGCTATAGTGGAATAATTCTATATCAATGGGATTGATACGATGGATATTATTATCAAGTCTTTTATCTTGTTCTGGTGCATGTAAGAATTTATCTAATTTGACTTCTTTTGTACGTAGGCATATCGTATAATTATGTTTTGATCCAAAGTATCAAAAGCATATGCAAAATTCTTAAAACAAAATAATCAATACCAGGTCAAAAAACTTTCTATACTTTAGAAATCCCATTTGCTTGATCGCCTGTTTGTTAACATCATCCAATTACTATTTATTATGATTCCACTGACATAACCCAGAATTTCTAATACTGGGATTTTTCAATATGCTATTCTAATCATTGAAACACATCATTGAAAGCTGACCGATTGGATTTTAGAGAGAGATCGTTCTTATTTGTCAGATTAGTTCCCCCCCCCCCTTTTTTTTTTCTCCATCCTCTCAAATGTTTCCAGTCTGAATACAATAACTCAGGAACCGATTCAATGATCTTGGAACTGTTAGACAATCAGTGTAACAAACAAACAAACAAACATCCAAACATCCAAACGCAGAAGTAAATAAATAACAACTTCCTGTTTTGTTCATGGAATGCACCATTTATACAAAAATGTTTCATTCTTTTAAAACTGCTGTTAAATAAACTGGATTTATTTTTACGTCGTCTAGCCCTGTGGTTTATTTTCGGAAGTCCTCGATTAAAAAATCTATCTTGTCCCCCCGCCCCCTCCCCCATGGAAAGAGACCATTTGTTTTTATAAAAGTGCAGTGAATTGTGGACGTGTGTCACGAAACAAACACGCAGACATTGATCAATACAGATTATTACAGCTAATTAATTCTATTCAGGGAGCGCTCTTGCACAATACTTGCTAGTGGTCAAAAGTTAGTGTGCTAGAACTGAAAATAAACACCAGGTTTATGTCTCATGATGACGGAAAATTATGTAATACAAATTTATTAATCATTTTTTTAATAATTGATGATTGAATTATTCTAAATTGCGCTGAGATTTGCTGGTTACTGTCATACAAATAAGAGTTCTTATAAATAAAAAACACGAGCCTTTATATTGTTATATCAGACCTGTACTTATTTGCAGGTCTCATTACCCAAAATATTATGGTCTCATTGTTTTAATGGAAATACTCTCAAACCAACGCAAAATATTCTCCATTACAACAATGTTAAAACGAGCTCAAAATTGCATTCAGTTATATCCAACCAACACGTAGGACAAGACATGGTGTTCAGTTCTATCCAACCATCACGTAGGACGAGACATGGCGTTCAGTTCTATCCAACCATCACGTAGGACAAGACATGGCGTTCAGTTCTATCCAACCATCACGTAGGACAAGACATGGCGTTCAGTTCTATCCAACCATCACGTAGGACGAGACATGGCGTTCAGTTCCATCCAACCATCACGTAGGACGAGACATGGCATTCTGTTCTATCCAACCATCATGTAGGACGAGACATGACAAATGTAAGACACAATTTATTTCTACAGAGACCAGCTTATGGTGAAAAAGAGAGTAGAGAGCCTTTTGTACGGACTCAACTCCTAACGACCAACAGCGGGACTCAAACCTTCAGAAAAGTGAGTGGAGCAGGCACTTATGTTGGTAACAACAAGATATGAAGTGAGTAGAAAAGTGCCAGAAGACAATAGAGAATAAAAATTTTTTTCGCGGCGGTGGCGGGTTTGAACCTGCGACCTTATTGGTACGACAACTCCGCCTGGCAGGTGAGAGCGTGGCTCTACCGTGTGAGCTATCCACGAACACAAAAATATTCGTTTCAAACCCAAAGTCATTTCTAGATCCCTCTCTCACCCACTTCTTGAGATCGCCGATTCGTTCGCCACCATCGCGAAGTAATTTTGACCAGCAGTTAAGCTTAATAGCCAATATTCTCATCACAAACATATAACATAGAAACGATTGAGACATTGAGTATGCTCCGGTGTATGGGGTGAATTTTTAATTCAGAAAAGTGAGTGGAGCAGGCACTTATGTTGGTAACAACAAGATATGAAGTGAGTAGAAAAGTGCCAGAAGACAATAGAGAATAAAATTTTTTTTCGCGGCGGTGGCGGGGTTTGAACCTGCGACCTTATTGGTACGACAACTCCGCCTGGCAGGTGAGAGCGTGGCTCTACCGTGTGAGCTATCCACGAACACAAAAATATTCGTTTCAAACCCAAAGTCATTTCTAGATCCCTCTCTCACCCACTTCTTGAGATCGCCGATTCGTTCGCCACCATCGCGAAGTAATTTTGACCAGCAGTTAAGCTTAATAGCCAATATTCTCATCACAAACATATAACATAGAAACGATTGAGACATTGAGTATGCTCCGGTGTATGGGGTGAATTTTTAATTCAGAAAAGTGAGTGGAGCAGGCACTTATGTTGGTAACAACAAGATATGAAGTGAGTAGAAAAGTGCCAGAAGACAATAGAGAATAAAAATTTTTTTCGCGGCGGTGGCGGGGTTTGAACCTGCGACCTTATTGGTACGACAACTCCGCCTGGCAGGTGAGAGCGGGACTCAAACCTGCATGTCACATATCATACTACAAAGCCGCTCGAATGATATTGGTAGTATACCTGCTGTATTAACAATTTTTCGTTGTTAATTCTGTTTATGGATATGAGAAAAGGTATTATTCATCTGTATGATCTCATTTCTTTACCTGACGGGATATTTGACAGTACTTCTCGTTTTATTTTTGGGGACTACGTAATGCTTTTTATTTACCTCCTACAACTCTTTCTACAGTAGGCGTTACTCACTATACAAACAACGCTCAATCCATGTCGTTTGCCTAACGTTATGTCTTATTTACGTAGTTGCAATATAAGATGATTCGAACCGGTTTATTAAAGTAGGGCATCGTGTGATAAGTTGAATGTAAGATAATATATTTTAAATAATAAAACAAATGGAAAAGAGGAAGCTTTCTTATTCCACCCCTTTCATAACCAAAAACATTAACAAAGTCATAAAACCTATACTAATCCATGGGAAGGAACTATTGGAAATGTGAAGAGTAATAATTTATTTTAAAATAAAATAGGTGGGTTATTCTATTCTGCGCGTTGATCCAGTATATCGTCGCAATCTAAACGATATATTGGTATGGGATTCTGTATTTTGTTTTTTTATTTATCTATATTTGAATTGTTTGACTTTTATATCATTGTTTATTAGCAATTTGCAATGGTCCTATCTATTTCATTAATCTACGTTCGATCATTATCTGAAATGGAGGCTTTGGATTTTATTTTTAATAGATCATCAAACACATTATAAATTCTATTCCTGTTTACTGAATTTCACGATAGAAATTACTTTCGACGTTGGTACAATGGGATGTATAATACGAACATTTTTTGGCGTTGTGCTTATATATTCGTCATTTTCTTGATATTGACAAACAAAAGGTCTTTTTACTTTCAAAAAGACCAGGGTGTGATCGCAAGGGTAATCTCTCCACTTCCCGTTTTCCCCGTTAATCACCGTGCAGTCCTGGAGCTTGTGACCCCAACCTGGTCTTGATCCTTGGAACTTGTCAAAATTGTTGTAACTCATCAGACTTCCGTCGGCCCATTTGTAAACATTCTCTTTCTTTTTATCATTCAGACCAATCCAATATAAGTTTAAGTCATGTCTTGATAAAAATGAATCATACAACTCCTTAAAAACAAAATCATTGACGTCCTTTGTTTTTAACATCGCCAGGGAGCCTCCTTGGCTCTCACAAAATTCTTCCGCTTTTGAATGGATCAGTTTGAGGTCTGTGGCGAAGTAATAGCAGGTATTTTTAAACCTTCTAATGTTATCTTCTTTCATAGAACTTGAATGGGCGCAACCATTGTGGTTGATACGTTGCGCAGAGCCTGCAAGAAAACAAACAATGCCATTAAATACGAAATATTACAAACGTAAACGATCTTTCTAAATTATATTTCATTGTAAACCAGACATATATTGGAATAGTTGTAACGCTCGAGTAGATAAGTCAATGGCGGGAGAGTTTTTGTGTAAGGCGAAGACAAAGCTATTTTTCTTTTACAAATCACTAAATTAAGACAAGTGAAAGAGAAAGTTCTGTCAGCATTCCTCCACTTTCTGCATGATATCATTTAATGTACTTTCTTTGTCTTCACACAAATTACATTTTAAATCTTACTCATGATATATTTTTGCTACTTCATTCATAATTTGTAAATCCACATTAGAAATAACTTATCAAATCATTCCAAATGCGGTATTATTTCAATAATTTCAGAAAAAAGCGTGAAGCGGCCATTTATATCAATTATAATGGGAAATAAAGGAAATAGAGAAGAGTCAGATGGAAACAGAGAATAAAAATATATCACGTTGTCAGGGAGTCAAACCGGGTATTTGTCCATCGAAATGATTATTCATGACCATGTTAACACGTGTAATGTGCCTCCGCTTTTTGACAAGAAATCAAAAGGATCAAAGAGTTGAGTGTTGCTGCAAAAATATTCTTCAAATGTAGTCAAATTACAAACCTTTCTTTATAAAAGTGGTGACTACGGATGAAAGAAGAATTTATCATTTGATCCAGAATTAAAAGTTAATGTCTTCCATGCAATGGTAAACTCCTTTATTCCCATAACTAAAAAAGGTAAAGGTAACACTGAAATAGAAATGTCGCGTATTTCTGGAATTATGAAGGTATCATAATAACAACCTGGAACATGAACATTTTTTTTAAATAACTGTCATAGAAGACTGCTGGTCGTGGTTGCTGAAAAAAAGCGCTCCTAAATGGTGGAAAAGAGCGTGGAAAACTCCATAGCGGGGCCATTCCACTGAATGACAATTACCCTTGTGCACATATCACTGCAAGCAACCCAAACAGTTTAACAGTGCAGCTTTGTAATCCTACCAAAGCCAGTGTATTTTTTGTTTCTCTATGTAAAGAAGACACTCAAACAACGTTATTCCCACAACACTGATGGCGTCATTGAAGTTGTTGAATGAATATGGCCGGTAACCTACGTAAGACGAAGCCTTGTGGACATTGCAGATGCAGGACATGCCCACACTTATTCGTGGAAAATTCCATCTTTTTCGCGGAAGGAGCGTGCAACATCCGGCGGCTTCATCTGCAAACATTGCCACAAGACATAAGTGAGAGAAACTGGCAAGAGATTCAGCGACACACCCTTTGGACTCTATACTCACCAACCACGGCACGCTAACGCTTCATTCACACTCCAACCATCGTTGAGTACACACGATACAATCTATACTCCATTTCATTTTATTTGTTTTTCACGTACATTTGTTAATGTTGTGCTGACGAAGGGTTTGTACCCGAAACGTCC
>NC_088360.1:112769133-112771633 GCF_034508935.2 Berghia stephanieae
CCACACTTAGTTAAAGATATTGGTAAATAAAATGTAAGCATTTATCTTTTCATAAGTCCATGTTGGAATTATATTGGCTTTTACATTTTGGTCTTAAAGATGTCACTAAACAGTAAAAGACTTTATGGACACCCTGAACAACATAAATCTGCCGTACTCTGAAAAAAATACAAGAAGACCTTTTTAAAAGTTTGGCCAGAAAACAAGTCCTTAAAATCTCGATCGACTGAATTGACTTTCATCTTTCTAAAAATAAATCTCAAACCTGGGACTTTCTTAGCCCATTGGTTCTCAATGCGCCTGATTGCGCCCGCCAAAATCCAACATCGTGCTTCTCAACGTGCCCATATGCGCCCACTAAGGCTATGGAACAGGATCAGTGATTTGAAGCTCATTTAAGGAAGGAGAACCCATTTGGTGGTTTTTTAGCCAGTATTCCAGATGTAGAGTAGTTGTGAAAGTGAAAGTAGCTGTTTATAGTTTTTTAAGCGATTGCAAACTGAAATATGATTTTTTGAAGTGAGACATTTTTTCCACTCAAATCTAGACGTCTACATGAAACTTGAAAGACGGCATTAAAAAAAACAACAATTCTTTGGTCTTTGAAATTGAAAGTGCTTTAGACGAAACTGTAGCCGATATTGTTGATTCAGTTGGCAAGACTTCACAAATATAATATATGATTTTTTTAAAGGCAGTTAAAATTAAATGTAATCAAACATTCAAAATGGTATTATATTATATCCTTTTGACTTTATTAATTTTTTTCTCCAATGTTTTACTTGTCACAAACATGCATGATATATATTAACTTAATGAGAATTCATTTCTTTATATGAAAATATCGTTTTAATTTGGCTTTCATAAATGGTACCGGCGCAGTGAATATTTTTGTGAAATAAGGTCAGCTTTTCATAAGAGTTAATTCCCTTGGCTTGGTAGTTCAGGGTTAAAACGAAGAAATTTTCTTGAGAAAGATGAGGGTCACCTTAATCAGGGTCATTTTAATCGATCGATATTTGAAGAACGAATTTTTGATCAACATTTATTTTTAATAACATGTGTCTTTTCAAAGTACGACAGAAGGATAAATTCAGGCTCCACGGACTTCATGACATTGAAGGCTAACAAAATCTCTTTAGATATTGTATTGTTCGACTTTTTAAATCTTTTCCATTTTGCTTTGAACTATCTAAATGCTAATATTATGCGGGTATTCCCATGAATGACATCAAAACATTGTTTTCTCGATACCAAACATTTTGGAGATATTTTTTGGAGCAATTTTGGTAAAAAAAATATCTTCTTCTCCTTATAACACAAATCCCATTTTTTTGGTTTCTCCCTCTCACACTTTTAAACCTTTAACGGTCAAACTTAATTTCATTCAAATTATGATGTCTACTATTATTAATCATGCTAAAAAAAGTAGTTTGTCATAGCCAGTAGGCCCATGGAGCTGGAGTTTATCCCGGTTTCTGTAGTGTGAAACAAACAATAGCAATTAATTGCCTGCTATCCTTTGAATAGGATGTTAGTCTATCGCAAATTACTTTCTGCCAGATCTAATGGACCCAGCTATCCAATCACTGCTGGGTGGACAGCGGGAATGGGGGGGGGGGGGATCAGGAAATCAGGGATAGAGCTCGGTCCATTTGAGAGTAAATCGAGAGCTCTAACAACTGAGCTATCGGGTCCCCTATCCTACTAAACCTGTAGGTCTAACTGTTTTCACTAAGAGAACCGTTACATCGATGGGAATCCGGATTTATTGAAGCTCTTTGCTTTAAAATGGTTAATATTGTGTTAAGTTAGAGTAAAATGTAACCCCGCCCGTTAAGGTTTAACACAGTAGAAATAAAATTTCCTGATAATACCAAAAGTTGACAGCACAGAGAATGATTATTTTTCATATGTCCACATAGTTAAGATTTGTTATAAAAGTGAGTTTTAACCAGTTAACGGCCGTACTCTGGCAAGGCACGCATTTAAAGATCTGGCCAGTAAACGCGTTCATCCAATATCGATCGATTTAAATGACCCTAATCTTGGCAAAAACTCTCAAACCTGGGACTTCGGGATGTCATTTAAATCGGTTGATATTTGAAAGACGTGTTTTTTGGGACACATTTTAAAATACGTGTGGATTTCCAGAGTATGGCAGTTAATTGGTTAAAATGATCTTTGACAAGCTATTATCTGTTCTTATCTTTGTGGATATTTTTATTCTGAGCATACAACTGGTGATCCACATTGGATTTCCCGACAATTTGATTTCTATGAAAGAAAATATGTGAGATAATGACGGAGTTAACTTTGAGATCCTGTTGTAGAAAATTATTTGTGATGTCATGATGATGGTTATCGTGTAAATGTGTGCGAGTGTGTGTCAATGTGTGTATGTTTGTGTGTTTGTGTATTTATGTGTCTCATATTGTTCATGAAGAAGAAGAAGAAGAAGAAGAAGAAGAAGAAGAAGAAGAAGAAGAAGAAGAAGAAG
>NC_088360.1:112776633-112806633 GCF_034508935.2 Berghia stephanieae
TACAATTTGAAATGAGTGTGACTACTCCGTGTGTTTTACTTCTGTAGACCACGGTTTTCATCGTGTAGCGGTCTTTAACAGTTCAAGAATGAACGATCCCATGGTCTCAAAGGTCAAACGGTTCGAATTTCCAACAGTCTCTCAGGAATGTTCAATGTCGAAAGGACCGTAGGACCGTGGTCCTTAAGCTTGCCAAGGACCGCCCCGCACTAATTAAGACTTTACCGTGAAAAATGATGCATCTGTCTTACGGTTATGGCGATTGAAATATGAGTTTTTGTAGTAGTAGTAGTAGTAGTAGTAGTAGTAGTAGTAGTAGTAGTAGTAGTAGTAGTAGTAGTAGTAGTAGTAGTAGTAGTAGTAGTAGTAGTAGTAGTAGTAGTAGTAGTAGTAGTAGTAGTAGTAGTGGTAGTAGCAGTAGTAGTAGTAGTGTCAGTAGTAGTAAAAGTAGTTTTAGAAGTAGTAGTAGAAGTAGTAGTAGTAGTAGTAGTAGTAGTAGTAGTAGTAGTAGTAGTAGTAGTAGTAGTAGTAGTAGTAGTAGTAGTAGTAGTAGTAGTAGTAGTAGTAGTAGTAGTAGTAGTAGTAGTAGTAGTAGTAGTAGTGGTGGTGGTGGTGGTAGTAATGGTGGAGGTGGTGGTGGTGGTGACTGCAACCCTTAGCCGCTGGACTTGGGTTTCACCTTCTATTTTAACGCCTAATTTTAATAAGAATTATGACATAGAGCTGCGTTCCGATTTAACTCAACCAGAAATAAATGCACGACATATGAAATCCAATTTCAGAGCTTTTCCTTCTTCTCTTTCTTTTTATTCTTTCAGCTTATCCCGCATTTTGTAGGATTGCCATAATGAATACCACATCTCCATGCATTTCGGTTCAAAGCATCATCTTCCTCCAGGCCCAGTTCCTTTCAGATCTTTTCCGTTATTAGAATTCGTCTCTTAACATTTTTGTCTTACTTGGGAGTTAGGGCAAGAAGATCTCCCGTCGCTTTTTACGAATTCGAGCATCTTACAGTCGAAGTAGCAATATAAAGCAAGATCTTGAAAAATTATAATTTGTTTATTCACCTTAACATTATATCATTCGTCTGTAGTGTTTCATACATCCTGATTTGTTAATAAAGGGGAAACTTGAAACGTCCACAGTATCTGTCGTCATTTTTTCCTTCGAGCTTCAAGCAGCAACATTCATTATTCAATATAAAGCAGCAACATTTGCAATATTAATTCGCACAATTAATAATAATAATAATAATAATAATAATAATAATATAATAATAATAATAATAATAATAAATAATAATAATAATAATAATAATAATAATAATAATAATAATAATAATAATAATAATAATAATAATAATAATAATAATAATAATAATAATAATAATAATAATAATATAATAATAATAATTAATAATAATAATAATAATAATAATAATAATAATAATAATAATAATAATAATAATAATAATAATAATAATAATAAAAAGAAGAAGAAGAAGAAGAAGAAGAAGAAGAAGAAGAAGAAGAAGAAGAAGAAGAAGAAGAAGAAGAAAAAGAAGAAGAAGAAGAAGAAGAAGAAGAAGAAGAAGAATACTTTATTCATCCAAAGGAAATATTTTGTACAGACATATTGAACAGACATGTTAATAAGTAAGCAAATAACTAGATGGCATAAGTATATATAATGTGAAAGTAATAAATTTGGAAATTGATTTTATATATTGGGTATTATAGATTCGTGCCAATACGTCTATATATAAATATTAAATGAAATAATATGCGATGACACCATACGGTTTCTGTATAAGATCAAAACCATGTAAGCTCAAGTAAGGTCTATTCCTTAAAATTATTTCTACATTAAAAACTGTTTAATGTCAAATAATCGTATTAATTAAATCACATAAATTCTATTAATTAGATTAGACAAGCCTAGCTCTTAAAGAGGAATTTTCTCATTAAAAAAATGTGCGGTCAAACATTATTTGGAACCAAAAAATCACACAATTGTTTCTATTCAGACACCCAGATGTTGCACTTCAATCATGACATTTTCGATATGCTCTGTTTTGTCGCTGTTGTCTAGATTTTTTTTTTCAATTTTAATTCTAAAAGTGCTTATTTATTCATTGAAGAATCTTCGGAATAAAATATTGGTTTTCTGCACAAACAATAAATTTGAATTATCATTATTAAGAATGAAATCTCTTCTCATGTACGGCACCCACTATCGTAGACCGTTCCAAAAATATTTATAATGACGTCATAGATTCTTGAGAGCGTCTAATCGATACCTTTGCGTAATCATTAATAATCTTTTTCTGGTCTCTTTAACACTTAAATTCACAAAGAATCCGGCTTTATATTTGATTTTTATCAAATCAATTCACTCTAATCATTAAGGCAAGCTCGTTAGAAATCCATCTTAGCTCAAACTAAGAACAGTTCGTTGCATTTGTCTCAATTGTCAAAGGTGTGTCCGAATTGGCACAACAGGATGTAACATTTGGAACACATGGTGTCATGACTGGGACAAGTGACTAAGGACCATAAATCAATGCCAGTCACACAAATAAAATGTGATACCTAATGGAAAGTATTCTATCTAATACTTTAGATTAATAGTGTTTTGCAACATATGCAACAGTTATTTTCACAATTACTCTCGGTGCTTGGCCAATAGAAATCATTGAGTTGAGAGAGACATTTTGGGGCTCCGAGTTGGAACACCCACCCAACAAGTTGGATACCAGATCTTTGCGGTATGTTGAAATAGGGCCCCACAGACAAATATTGGAAACTTTGCAGCAACCCAAGCCCCCCCCCCCCCCCCCCCCACTAAATTTTTTTGGGGGTGAGGCTCGAGTGAGCAAGTTGTTCCCAGACCGACTTATAATAAATGCTTGCAACCCATTGTGTGATCGATAAGCAAGTGATTTGAGTTTTTACTTCGTTATTTAAATCCAACTACTTAATCACCGCTACTACTGCTAGGCGGTAAAGGGGTGGAGCCGGTGTAAAATAAATCTGAGGTAACACGATCGAATCTCATCGGCGTGGAGCAAATTTCGTGAGTAGCAGTCATTGGAAATAACTACCGATAAGGATTGCAGTGATACCTTTGTAATGCCACTTATCAACATTTACCAGTAAACTGCTTTACCCTGGAAAGCCATGTATTTAAAAATTTGACCAGAAAATTTTTTCTTCAAAACTTTTTAAAACGTGTCTTTCCATAATACGGGAGTTAACTGATTAAAAACATTCTTCAGAAACCAGACAAATTGCTTGTCATTGTATATAATAATATTAATAATAATAATAACAATAATAATAATAATAATAATAATGATAATAATAATAATAATAATAATAATAATAATAATAATAATAATAATAATAATAATAATAATAATAATAATAATAATTCACATTTATATTGCGCAACCTATCCCCCTGGTTGGAGGCTCTGGGCGCATAAATTGTTATCCAGTCTTCTTAAAGTATTAAAGGTGAACGGTAGAGCAAATCCATTAAGACTGAATAATCATAGGAGAAGTAGAAGATGAGGACGAAGAAGAAGAAGAAGAAGAAAAAGAAGAAGAAGAAGAAGAAGAAGAAGAAGAAGAAGAAGAAGAAGAAGAAGAAGAAGAAGAAGAAGAAGAAGAAGAAACAGAAGAAGAAGAAGCTGGTTGGCGTATCCGATAAATCTGTATCAAAACGCAATCAAACACACAAAAATTGTTCGGTTGCACGTCCTCTTTATCACATGGCATCCATGTTTTCTATTTAGACTACTGTAATAAATCGTTTATTAGCCTATAATATTATGAAGCCGTCTGTAAGGCATCTTTAATTGTAAACAATTAGCTGATCGGTGTAGCCTATACCTTGATCTTTTACGACATTCCTCATAGCAAAAAATAAAGTTTGGTGATTTGGAAACAACTGTTAGCATTTTGTTTTTCATTTTAATTTCAACAAATCCGGCATTTAAATGTTCATATTTGTAAAGGTTCGATTTAATCTCCGAAATTAAAAGAAATCGTCTCTAATTTTTTTGGTCAATAAATATTTTACAAATCGATGTTCATTGCAAATGCTTTAGCTATCATCATCATCATCATCACTATCATCATCATAATCATCATCATCATCATGAAAATTATTGTTTTCGCAATAACAACAATTATCACTTTCTCAGAACATTTTGGTTATAGAATCAAGGACGAATGCACTTTTGAGACAAGCATTTCATTTCAGTGTCATTGTTCATTCATCTCAACATTTCGTCAACGGCGTAAAGAAGAAGAACATCAACATTCAGTGCTGCCAAACTTCCATCTCAATAGCATCATTAAAGCCCACGTCTTTTTTATTTTTAAAATGCATTTTCAAGAACTCTTCACTAGAAGGTCTATTTTAAATCAGACCTTGAGTGGATATGAAGGAGTCGGTTGATCATTCATCTTACCCATCATACCCATATCATGCCCTGAATTTTACCCGCCGATCAATCATACTTTATATGAGTTATTATAATATTCTCTCTCGCACTCTTTACACGCCTTTGATTACCAAGGACGTGTTTGACATTTTATTTCAAAGCACGTGAAAGATTTTAAGAAAAATTAGAATTACAAATAGGATTCAAAGATTGCTGATGCGGATTATGAAAGAACATTGACAATGACAGCAAGGGTGGTTGTGTTAAAGACGAAGATAAAATACAGGGATCAATACAATACAAAGAGGTTTGATCGCAAACAAATGCAAAAGAAATGGCTTACGAGAAGAGACTTGTCAGAATTGACATCATACCTACTAATATTTCAGAAATTATTTTAGTTTTGAGGCTATAATTCTAATTGTCCTTTTAGGCGACTTGTGTTATATCTATAGCTTCTTTAGCGAGGTTAATTTGACATGGGCTTTTTTGAGACTTATATTTATCATCAATTAAAGTTCTCTTATTTTTGAAAGTTCAAGGATTTCCTCCAGTCCATTGTCTTTGTGTTTTGACATTTTGTTTACATCGTGCCATGCATTTGCTCTGTTATGTTTTAAAAGCCTAAATGATGAAGCACCTGGCTACATTAAAAGCATGTTAGAAATATATTGTGTACCAAATAGGAATTTACGATCCTCTACTAACAAAACGAAGCTTATTCTTAGAAATAATTATAATTATAAATTTTATGGCGGCTGTTCCTTTACCCACACTGGGCCCCATGTGTGGAATGAACTGCCCAGAAGGATAAGAAAAGCAAAATCTATTGATAGTTTTAAATCATTGTTAAAGCATTACCTTTTTACCGTTACGTTTTCATGATATTTATAAGATAATACATAAAATGCTGCCATTGATATCTTTATATATTTAACTTTTGTATATTTATTTGTAACATGCATCACAGAGTGATAAAAATGCGCCATAAAATGCCATGTATTATTATTATTATTATTATTATTATTATTATTATTATTATTATTATTATTGTTATTATTATTATTTTATTATCATTATCATTGTTATTATTATTATTATTATTATCATTATTATTATTATTATTATTATTATTATTATTATTATTATTATTATTATTTTATTATATCATTATCATATTATTATCATTATTATTATTGTTATTATTATTATTATTATTATTATTATTGTTATTATTATCATTATTAATATTAGCATCATTATTATTATTATTGTTATCATTAAAGAAATAAGAGAGAGAGAGAGAGAGAGAGAGAGAGAGAGAGTGAGAGAGAGAGAGTGAGAGAGTGAGAGAGAGAGTAAGAGAGAGAGTAGAGAGAGAAATTACTTGATTCTCTGATTTTTACAAAGCTCTTCATAAGCAAGCACGTGAGTACGTAAATGATATAAGAAAGCTTTAATTCAGACCTTAAAATATCCATGTGCACGAACACGTTTAACTTGATTCTCTTAATGTTGAAATACTTAGCTCACCCCATCTCTTTCCTGGCTTCGGGAGGGGAAGCTCTTACAAGATAGAAGTCGACTTGGAAAAATACGCTTTGTCAGCAGGGAAGTTGTCTCCTTTGAATACGTTTCAACAGTCGTAACGTCACTTCCCTCGTAATGACGCATGGTAACTTAGTAACTGGCTCTAAACTATCGGAACAGTGGCGGACGTCCTTATGAAATACGGACGTCCTTATGAAATATTTCTCCGACGAGCGTAAAAGCGTATCCAGAGGAAAAAAACATTAAAATTCTGATCATGTTTTGACTTTTACGTTCTGATCACAAGACATATGAAAAGTTCTAGCCAGCATGAAGAATAAAAAGTACCGATTTTCTTTGTTTAGAACCACGATGACCGACGTTGCTGGGAGACGTGACATCAGACTATTGTATCCAATTGGGAAAGAAGTTGACAGGGATCTGGTCCAGTAAGAAGAGACACTGGGTGGCAGCAGCCAACAAAGATCGATGGGAATGTCCGTTTGATAACTTCATTTTTGTAATTTCCAGCCTTATAATATGACAAGTTTGTACCACATTTCAACGCCATCACTCAGTTATTTTTTCAATAAATGCTTTCGAAAAGTTCAATAAACTCCTACCTATTCTTTTCGGTTTGTTAATGTTTTCAAAGCCCAAAGCATATTTTGCTTCTGGAATACTTTGATTGCATCTGAAACACTGTCATGCAACTGCATCATAAAACCTAACAACCCATGTATGTATTTTGAATGATTATAACTTTATGTTAAAAGTAAGCAGGAAATTTAGGAATGGCGAGAAAATTAAAGTGAGTAAACGCGACTCATATTAAAGAGGACAACATGAATGAAATGTGTTGTCCTCTTTTATATGAGTTACATTTACTCACTATATTCTTCTCTCCATTTTATCGACTCATTTAGGCACCTCTAGCTTTTGGTTTTACAAGACAATCTACACCATGATCCTGGTATTCAAAAACCTGGACGTTTAATTTTTACGCCATGACAGGCAATAATCACTTTGTATCATAATCAGAATCAAATCTATTAAAAGATGGAAAACCACCTCCAATCCTCTATTTTTAATTATATTATTGCATCACAAAATAAGTTACATGTTTTCATCTTAAAGTCCCAATTTTCCCATTTACAATAAATGCCTGAAGCTCAATCGGTAGAGACCTCAATTTGCACATAATATACGAAATTGCTCGAATCCGCGTCAGTTATTTTATTTTATATTCTTTTTCTTTAAATGCACTTATTGCCTCAGTTAAACTGTGCATTGATGTCGATTTGAATTGTTTACTGTAATTGGGTAACTGGATCTCTTGGATCAGAAGGAAAGTACTTTGAAATACATGAACGTCCAATCAAACGGACAGTTAACATTTGTTACTTAGCCTATCAATATGCTACCAAAAAAAAAACAAAAAAAAAAACCCCGCAACTTTGACAAAATTGTTTTTATCGATCGATACTTGAAGGACAGATTTTCTGACCAAAATTTTGAAAACGTGTTTTTCCATAGTAGGATAGAATGTGAACGTCCTTGTCGTTTTTGGTCATATCGAATCAAGTCAGAGATAAATCAATTCTCGTGTAAAACGTGAGGGTTTTCACACGATGTCTCTATTCAGAAATAGTACCGACGGCGTGAAATCTGAACGATCTAATTTTCCATACCGAACACTGACAAAACACGTTTTACCTTTGCCCAAAATACTCTCCTTCATACAACCTGAAGGTCATCAAAAAGTCTTCATTCTGAGACGTCAACAAGGTATCATATTTTATACTTGTTGTCAGGTAAGGAGTTATTCTAATCAATCAATACATGAAGGACACATGGACAAAATTGAAAAAGCGTTTCGTCAGGAACATTAGTTCTCCCCCCTCAAAACTGAATTTTTGGGTCTGACCTAGTGTCTAGGGAATTGATTCAGACCCGCAGGCTACACTTAGTAAACCAATGATTCAGCAACTTGAATATTTATAATAGTTTTTCTTATACTTTGTTTTGGCACGTGATATTTCCCCTATAAATTTCTGTAAATGTCTGGCTATCCATGCGAAATTAGAAATTGCCATCTTTGTCTCTCAAAAGATCCAAATTGAAAAAAAAAAAATTAAAGATTCAAAGTTTATTTTAATCGGTTTGCCAATACAGAACATAAATTAAAACACAATTACGAATTCACCAAAACAACATAATCATATCATTGTAAATAAACAAGAAAAAAAGAAATTGCTTATTACTGTGAATGATGATGATGACAATGACAACCACGACGACGATGCTAATGATGATGATAAATAAATCTGTATTTTTTTTCTCGGTGAACTGTATTATAAAGATAACGAGATGTTTTTAAAGTATGAAAATAAAATTATAAAGTTTGTTATTTTATTTTCAAACTTGAAAAACAACTCGTTATCTTTCATTTTGGCCAGGGAAAGAAGTCATAAGTTAAATATTTTTTAAGTTTGAGGTCATATGAACATATAGGTAATATGTTATGTAAATACACACACACGCACACACACACACACACACACAC
Source organism: Berghia stephanieae (assembly GCF_034508935.2). Lineage (NCBI taxonomy): Eukaryota > Metazoa > Mollusca > Gastropoda > Nudibranchia > Aeolidiidae > Berghia > Berghia stephanieae. The sequence goes on from NC_088360.1 coordinate 112,785,185, forward strand.
ACATATATATATATATATATATATATATATATATATATATATATATATATATTAGTTTCAATATACAAAAGAGTTGAGTGGAGAAAACCCTTTTGGCAGCACTCTCTGCTTAGGGATAATAATGGGTAAGCAGAATGAATTTGCCAGGCCTTTATAAAATCAATTTTCCCATCCTAAAATTATCAGATTGTATAAAAGGGAATTATCATAGTATATACATCACTTTTCATATTACCAGTCTGTGGTGTTTTCCCCCCCCCCCCCCTCTCTCACATCTTTTCGCCCAAGGGGCGGCCTGTCTACGTGCACAATTGTTTGTTTTAAAAAAAGCATAAAGATAATATTAAAATGTTTCACCATTTTAAAATCGTCTTTCAGAGTTCCTTAAAAGATCCGTTCAAGGTTGTCTGAACTTTAAGTAGACTTAGCAAAAATAATTTCAAGTGAAAAGAGAGAAGTATTTAAAATTTTGGCAGAAAACTCGTGCTTCAAATATCGATCGGTTTAAATCACCCTCATCTTGGCAAAAACTCTGAAACCTGGGACTATACGAAGGTTTTTACGGAGTACACCAGTTAACTGGTTAAAGAGTAATAAAATCAACGGAATGATGAATACGAATGAAGAAAAACGTCCAGGAAAGTCAATTGGCGTTCTCTGTATACATAGGGACTCCAGTCTCCAGAATAGATCCTAAAGACAAATTTCCCCTAAGAGATGAATAAAGTGAATGTTATTCATTTTTTATTTTCCTGAAGATTGCAAAAGCATGAAACAGCACTGTAGAAGTCGAAGAATGAAATAATTTGAAGCAAAAATCCCCATCGGTGATCGATCGTAGGAAATCCCATTTTTTTCTTTGTATCGAAACTACCTGAGTGGTTCAAAATATACAGATTCATGTCAACATTGATAAAATTGACAGAATTGCGACAATATCTGAAGTGTGTAATTCAGAGTGCAATTTGCTTGAATCTGAAGATTTCAAGCTGAAGTTAAATGACTTTTCAAACAATGAGAAAAACACTCTTCTGTAATGTAATGGTAGGATATTTGAGGAACTATCAGAAGGTTTGGCTTGTATTTCCCAGTCAATGAAGGTCGATATTTTACGAGGAACTTTCTTGTATTTTTAACCTCGTTTATCGTCAATTTTTCCAGTTTGACGACAATGCGTGGCAAGCCTAGCAATCTCAAATTGTGATACGCCAATTTATCTCATATCTTGCTGTAGAGAAATAACGATCTTACTTCGTAAATATCCATATATTCGAGAGGCACTCCTACATACCCATACGCGTTTGTTTTAATGAATTGGTCATGGTACTCGTATAATATTGATCAAAGTGATAATTATTCTTAACCAGTTAACTGCAGTAAACTCTAGAAAGACACGTATATAAACATTTAGCCAGAAAACTCATCACGAGGTCCCAGGTTTGAGAGTTTTATGCCAAGATGAAGGTCATTTAAATCGATCGATATTTGAAGGCCAAGTTTTGTGGTCAAAGTTTTAAAACGAGTTTTTCTAGAGTACGGCAGTTAACTAGTTACGTTCAAATCATCGAACCTCAATTTTAGCCAAAAACTTGCAAAGGACCAAAGCGACAAACAAAATGAATCATAAATTTAGGGAAAAGCATAGCTAGGGTTATTAGTGGGTTATAATAATAGCATTATGAGCTCTTACTTGTGTTTGAAACTTCGAACTCGTTCCAATGTCACACCGACTGAAACCGCAGGAGTTCAATAAACCTATATTCTTATGACAAGAAGGAGGTCTGCTTAATAATGAGACTAGATATAGTAAACATTTGAGCTACAAAAATTTTAATTGATTTTGTATATTCAATACTCGTACTAGACTCAACAAGTCTGGGTATAAATGTGTAACTTTCTTTAAAATTGCGTATTTGCAATTCATCGTTGATTTCATGTGTTTTCGAAAGCGACAAATTGCAAATACTTGGGATCGTGGATAGCTCATACGGTAGAATCACGCTCTCACCGGCCAGGCGGAGTTGTACTAGTAAGGTCGTGGGTTCAAACCCCCATCACCGCCGCGAAAAATTTTATTCTCTATTGCCTTCTGGCACTTTCCTACTCACTTCATCTCTTGTTGTTAAATACTTTCATGTATGGAAAAAAAGGTTTCGACACAGTGCATAGAAATGAAGGATTTTACATACCATCGTATGTTTTAAAATCATGTTTTATCCCAATATCACTGGTTAATTTCAGTTGTTTTATAAAAAAAAAAAACACAAAATATTATATTTTTTATATCACTAAAGGGGTCAAATGGCGTTTAATTAAGTTCGTGGAATCACCGACGAATTGTGATGAGTTGCATGTATTAGAAAGTTCATTAACAACAGCGAATATTAATATGACATTTCTCAAGATTTGCCTATCATTCAGTATCATTAAACTTTTGTTGATTAAAATTAGAGATATTATTTATTTGGTCAGGTTAATGAATTTATTGAAACTGATGTCATCATCATTATCATCATCTTTATCATCATCATCATCATCATTATCATCATCATCATCATCATCATCACCAGCATTATTATCATCAACACCACTACCACCACTACCACAACCACCACCACCACCACTATCAGCTTCTTCATCATCATCATCATCCTTCTCGTTGCTCTAAGTTAAACCTACAGTAAACAGTCAAAGTCACCAGTCGTCCCCTGAAACGGATGCAAGAGTATTATTTCCATCAGATAAAACATGAATAACTGTTCATTTACGTGATCATGATCAGTATTATATCAGTTAGTTACCCGTGTATCTTTTAATTTCCGTGCTTCATACAACTCTATTTTGATGTATTTGAACGTCTTTCCTGATATCGATGGCTGCACTTATGTTCGATCCTCTATCTGATGAAATTTATATTTAAAAATAGAAAAATGGGCAAAAGTTATGTTTGTAACCCATTAAGTCATGTCCAACAGTTAGTGTGCTGAATATCGTAAAATTGAGTGACTCTACTTTTATGTTGAAAAAGTTTTGGTATTTGTAACTTTCGATTAACTCACCAAGTACGAAGAATGGTTGCAACGTTGAAATATGTGACATAGAACAATAAGCTTTTCAAAATAAGAGTTATTAACTTTTAGCGAAATACTTCTCTATTGTAATTATTAACCCTAATAAAGGTGTATCAAAAATACGATGCACGCACACACACACACACACACACGCACACACACACACACACACACAAACAAACAAACACTTAAAACGAAATTCATTTCGACACGATGGGAGGCTTTCTATTTCTGGATAAAAATTGGATCTGAGGCAAAAAGATAAAAAACGAAAACCCAGAACATAACAAAAAATGGGAGGTTCTTTTTTTTTTTGGTCTATAATTTAATCAGAAGATGGAACAGATTAAACATTAAGTCACGAACCGGAATGAAGTAAGAAAAGGGAACGAGTGAAAGCCTCATGCTTAATTAAAACCGACTAGAATGGAGTAGAAAAAATAATGTGCCATGGATGCCTTTTACAAAAGTTGGCTGGATGGACATGATAAGTTTTCGTAGAGAAAAGGGTTGGGGCTTTTATTTTGTACTTAAATGAATGTATTTTATGTGATCAGAAATAACTCACTAGACGGATTTCCAAGATGGGGTTTGATAAGTTTGGATAGGGGGTTGGAAGGAGATGGCAAAGGTGGTAATATAAAAAGAAGAAGTTGCGTAATTATACGAAAGTCAAAGAGCATGGAGAGGCAGAAGTGGCATTAAGCATTAGTGAGGTTAGGCCGAAAAGGGGATAGAGAGTAGAGATGACATATTTCAAGTGTAGAACATCTCTTTTTGGGAAAAAGGTAGAGACTATAAAATATCGGAACGAGATGGCCTTTAAAGAGATACTCTGACATTTGCAATATAAGGAAACAGTGTCAGTAGGTCTATATGATCGTGATGTAATATCCGGACAAGTTTAGCGTGGGTGGGGTAAATTCAGAGTTGACCTTCATGTACCAAAGTTTATGGTGGAGGGATGGATAGGTGGATGGAATGGACAAGAGATTGGGAATTTTTAGATATAGGCGACATAGCACGGAGTAAAATAAATGGAGAATGTTTTATAGATAGTATGCAGATGACGTCACTGAGGCCTTTGTTATTGTTTTTGCCATCCGCGTTTGTGAGTTGTTCTCACTAAACTGTATTAACCAGACTCTAAAAGTTCATGGTTACACAGAGTTTGTGTGTTGGTCCGTTATACTTCCGGATGGCAATGTTGTGAACTCCTTGGCCAAGCGCATTCTATCTATAAGTTTTTCTTTTTGATTGTCCTCGTTTGTTGTGGTATTTTACATGATGTTAAAATAATCATCACTTTGTCTCTCGAACAGGCAGGTCCAGAGTTCGAAACCCGCACTGAGTGGCGAAGAGTTGAGCTATTGGAAAAGGTTCTTTATTCACAATTTCTCATTGAGTATCTGGCCGTTACAAGCGTTGTCTCTGTCGGGGGAAAAAATATAATACAGGCAGGTCCAGAGTTCGAAACCCGCACTGAGTGGCGAAGAGTTGAGCTATTGGAAAAGGTTCTTTATTCACAATTTCTCATTGAGTATCTGGCCGTTACAAGCGTTGTCTCTGTCGGGGGAAAAAATATAATATTATTACCTTACAGGCGACATGTGTCGTGTTACATGTTTAGTGTTGCTGTTGGCTAGGGACTTCATGTAAAGCGCTTTGAACATCTTTAGTGATACTGAGCTACATAAATACTTCTATTATCTATCATACCTATAATATTAGAGCTAGCCGATAGGCCAGTTGGTAGAGCACTCGTTTCACACACAAAAGGATCCCGGTTGAAGTCGAGATTTTTTTCCGATCACCTGCCCACCCAGCCGTGATTGGATAGCTGGGTCTGTTAGATATGACAGAAAGGACTTTGATATAGACTAGCGTTCTATCCAAAAGATAGCAAACAATTGTTAATGCCTATTTCACGCTATAGAAACGGGAATAATCTCAGACTCTATGCGCCTAAGGGCTCTGAATGCCTCCTTTTTATTTTTACTTCTACCGGAGATACTTTGGTTCGAGCCCAAGTTGGGCATCTCATTTTTTTTCCTTGAGCAAGAAACTCAGCGCTGACCTGCGACTGACGGTCTTATCTCGAGATAGACGACAGTAAATATATAATGTGCCCGATGATGAATAAAGCCATTTTTATCTATATATTTATTTCTATTCACATGAATGGGGTTATCATTAAATCGTCCATCCCAAATTAGGTCTTCTTCTCCCATCTCCATCACCTCTCGATATCCATCCATGTAGAATGCCTTGCAATTCCAAGTCCTTCCTTTCAATGGTTCATTAGGCATCCTTTCATTGCTCCTAGAAGATCAAATCGCGAGTAATTTTAATAGATAGATATTTTTTACGTGAATAGTTGAAAAAATATATGAGGATGCGGCGTCCACGTAATAGAAAATCTCAATGTTACATATGTCATAAATATTTTGCATAAAGTAGGTATTTTGCATAAAGTAAATGTGTAGTGATCTGGCAAAACCCGGTCGGGAGTCGGAAAAATTCGAATCAAATATTATTAAATTTTCAAATAGAGGCACCATTTCTTCACAACATGCAGTTTGAAATTGGTAATTATATTAATTAGCGTCGAAGTTATTCACAATTAAAGGCAGGAGGGTCCAAAATTAAGAAACGGAGAAAATCGCTTTTAAAGACAAGACAAACTTGTTATTGTTTTTGCCATCCGCGTTTGTGAGTTGTTCTCACTAAACTGTATTAACCAGACTATAAAAGTTCATGGTTACACAGAGTTTGTGTGTTGGTCCGTTATACTTCCGGATGGCAATGTTGTGAACTCCTTAGCCAAGCGCATTCTATCTATACACTTACTCGCCCTCAATTTCATAAACTAAGCCAAGTTTGGCTCGACTAAGGATCAAACCTCCGATCTCCAGATGACCGGTCAGACGTGTGACCTAATTCACACAACACAAACATCAACACAAAGGGATGAAGACGAAAACACTTGAGTTGCTCCTCTCTCTCTCTCTCTCTCTCTCTCTCTCTCTCTCTCTCTCTCTCTCTCTCTCTCTCTCTCTCTCTCTCTCTCTCTATCTATCTATCTATCTATCTCTCTCTCTCCTCTCTCTCTCTCTCCCCCCCTCTCTCTCTCACTATATATATATATATATATATATATATATATATATATATATATATATATATATATATATATATATCTGTTTCTTAATTCACTCTCTTCTCTATTTCTCTATCATTACATTTATATACCAAGCTTCCTTTGCCTCGTTCTGTTTCTCTCTTCCTTCCTGACGACTTATTTTCTTTCTCACAAGCCTTCTCTCTCTCTCTCTCTCTCTCTCTCTCTCTCTCTCTCTCTCTCTCCCTCTCTCTATCTATCTATCTATCTATCTATCTATCTACCTGCATGTGTGCACGTGTCTCTATGTGTGTGTTCTTTTTTTATTCTTCATCTCTCAAAGTCTGTAACCTAATTTTTTGTTGTTGAAAAACAAATGTCAGTCTATTTTTCAAAATACCACCTTGCCATAGTGTCATAATTTCCATTTAGCTTTCGAGGAAAACAATTTAAAAAGATTGTATTTTTAAAATCTAAAACTGCAAGACCCGTCCATTTTGCTTCTGGAAGACCCGGGAGTTGCGTGAATTAAATTACAAAATTTTTAATCTAAATTTTAAAAATCCCTTTAACTCAAACAACCATAAAATTTCGAACAAGTCCATCACTATGTCTTTAGACCTCCCAGGACCACTTAAGCTTACATTTTATTTTATGTCTACCATTTTCAATACAATCAAACTCACTCACATTCTATCACCACAATCCATTAATTTCCTCTCGCATTCGTCCCATCTACCAATTCACAACTTTCACTCACTACTGCTCTTTTCCGAGACAGTACGCAGTACTCCACCAATACCCATTCATCTTCCGACATCAACTCACTCTTGTCACGAGATGGGTCAGCTCACGCTCACCATCCGCACTTCTACTTACTTCGATGCTGTCTCTTTTCACCATCGTCGTAATACTCATCCGGCAAGAGAGGCAGCAGGGGCATGAGGACACGGCACGGACACGTCGTGAATCACCTCGCGTGGCCTCTTTTACCCAGAATTTCTCTCCCAGCGTCATCGTAGAATACAATGATTAGGAATCATGCCCCCTTACCCCACTCATGACATCATTATGTCCTTCGTCTGTCAATTTTGTGATGCTAAGCAATTTAAGCCCGTCAGTTAAAAGGGCGGGTGTTTGTCGCAGAATAACAATGAAGCTGATGTATTGAGCAACAAGGCTTTACTAACCTTAAGGACTATTATAATATATTAATAATTGCTGGATATAATTGTATTTGTTCTTATCAAGTATTCAAAAATCGGATGAAGATATAATACGATAACCCAGTGTACTTGGACGTCAGGCACAGGAAATAACGTGAGCAGCACTCACATGGTAAACACTATTTGTTGATATAAACAGATATTTGTTGAAAGATGTAATTTGTCCATAAGGAAAAATAACCTAATTCAAAAACTGTGACAATTTGGAATAATCTAAAGTTTGAGACAAAAAATTCTAATTCAATTAATATTTTTAAGAATGCTATTGATAAAGAACTTACGAACATATTTGATTTTGATTAATAATGTAACATGGCATTGGATATTATTGCATTTTGTATATCAATTATTTGAAACTCTCAAATGTATAAAGTTGGACGTGCGAATGAATGTAAATAGAGATGCTTAAACTAAAAATATTGACTATGACACTTATTTATGTATTTGAATTTTACTATTCAAATTATCGATCAACATTGAATGTTGTTTATATGATTTTGATAAATTGAATCTATGCATGAGAGTTACACAGATTATTTAAAGGTTTTAGAACCTATTAGCTCTTAAACGATACGCTACGCTACTATAAACGTTCAGGGTTGCACACAGTTTTGTGTGTAGGTCCATTATACCCGGCTGGCGGATGTTTTGACCATTTTACTTACATACCAAGCATCAATTCTCCATTAAACTGATAAAAGATTTAACCGAAAGTCGAGAAGCCGTGCAACAATTGAATTACTTCTTTAATGGCGAGGCTGAAGTTCGTGAAATATTAATTTCTCCCATTACCTATCAGGTTGTGACCTCAACACGATTTGGGTTTCATTAAATTCCGACTCGCATTGCAGTTACTGCTCTTTTTATCTTATAAATCTGAAATAGGATATATGAAACACAGCCAGGCTACACCGAGCAGAGAGAAAAACATGCAAAAAAATCTTTCCCCAAAAACTTTAAGATAAAATTCTGAAAATACCAGTCACTGCTTAAAATTGATTCACTGTTAGTTGTGAAAACGGTAAATTATCATGTCAGGTTACATTACAATCAAACCCCGCCTGGCAATTCATTTTGAGACGAATAATATAAATTTGAGCTTGTGCACCAAAACAGCGTTCTGTCGACGTGAATCATTACTACATGGATAAATATGACCTATCGCCTCAAGACGCTGTTATGTCAGGAAATAGTGAAAATTTATAGACAAAAATAGGTATGATGCTTGTAAACTTTACTCGTTTTATTGAAAAAAATAGAGCAGTAATTCTTAAAGTATAAAAAAAATAATTTCTTATTTTTCATTGATTTAATTCTAAATTCACATCTTGGCAACCGCTCCATACAATGCTAGACTGAGGCGGCGAGTCATGGAAAGTCGGACGACCTCCGGCCACCGTTGCTTCCCTCCTTCTGCAAGTGACTGAAGTAGTCTATAGGATTCGTCATGGGACTAGGTACTCCTTGCAATGCTCTTCCGACTCCTCGGGCCAACAGGTGTAGAACTTCCGTTTGCATGCGGCAGCAGCTTCTTATGGTTCACACTATTATGTTATGACGATCGACCCAATCAGCAAAGTCCGGTCCGCATTCGTGCACCGTCGCGAACCCGCCTGGTAGCATCGTCACAACACACCTTTCGACTAGATGCTCTGCCGTTTCGGGTTCTTGCCCACAGCGTGGACATATTGGACAGGAAGTTAGACCCCACTGATGTAACGTACCGGCCGTTAGGCAGCTCCTCGACCGAAGCCGATTCGCAGCTACCCAGGGTCTCCTCTTACTGGTATCAAAGCCTGGCAACTACTCACCAAGCTTGGAGGAGTGTAGGTCCCCGCCCCCACGAGGGATTGAATTCGTCCAAACCGACTTCCATCTCGTATGTGCAGCTCTGTCCGTAGTCAGGGATTCTGCGTACAAGGGTTGCCGGGACTTATTTCGGCTCGAAACGGGGGCACCGTTCATTATGCGCATGAGAGGGGTATCCCCATTCCCTCTCTCTTTGATCTTGCTTTGCCAGTTTCCCGTAATGGTCTCCCTCCGGACATCGGGGGGCTGGATCGCCGCCATTATCGGGCCCCATTCTCTAGGGGTTGTTGCTAGCGTTCCCGACACTATGTGCATCGACTTGCGAAGTTTTACATCCACCTTCCCAACGTTTCTGCTTCTACCCCACACTGGAGCGCAATACTCCGCGGTGGAATAGCATAGTGCCAGGGCGGATGTTCTCAGGAGCGCTTGGCTAGCGCCCCAAGTCGATCCCGCCAGCTTCCTCAGAAGACTATTCCGCTTCTCTATCTTCCGGGCAACCCCTTCGAGATGAACCCGATAGGTAAGACTGCGATCCAACGTCACCCCTAAATATTTTGGACGCGGCTCATATGGGAGTGGCTGGTCCCCGACTAGGACATTCAGTTTGCGGGTGTGCCAACCACTGCATAAGTGAAATGCAGTGGCCACGGTTTTTGAAGTGTTCATCTTCAGGTACCACTTGTCAAAGTAGGATTTGAGTCTGGTGACGTCCTCGCTGAGTACGCTCTCGAGACGGGTCCACACTTTACTCTGAGTAACGAGTGCCCAGTCGTCTGCGTATCCCAGCCTCAGGGAGGAAGTGTTCGGCATATCGCTAATGTAAACGTTAAACAACATTGGCGCAAGTACCGACCCCTGAGGGACCCCATTCTTCAATTTCCTTACTTTGCTCGTGACGTCTCCCAGCGCGACGTGGAATTGCCTTTCCCCTAAGATCGAAGAGAACAACTTCAAGGTCTTTTTGCACCTTATGATTTTTGCAAGTTTGAGCATTAACCCATCGCACCAGACCGTATCGTACGCCGCTGATAGGTCTATAAACACAGCACCTGTTTGCTGTTTTCTCTCGAACCCGTGCTCAATATGCTCTGTAAGGGCAATGACCTGCTCCGTGGTGCACCTCCCTTCCCTGAAGCTTGCCTGCTCGGGTGGCAGGGCAGCGTCTAGGACCGGCCCCCATCGGTTTAATAGAACACGCTCCAACAATTTGTAAAGACAGCTCAGCAGCGATATGGGTCTGTAACTGTCTGCCTCCTTCGCCGGCTTCCCTGGCTTCAGGATGGCAACTATCTTCGCATGCTTCCACACTTGTGGAAGCTTTCCCTTTGCAAGGATGTCAGACATTGCCTCTGCTAGCCAGGCCCGTGCCCTGGGGCCCAGATGCGTCACCATATCGGGATATACACCATCTATCCCCGCTGCTTTGCCGTTCTTCACTTCGCTAATGGCTGCACCCACTTCTCGGGGACTGAACGGGGCCGTCCAGTCCGACTCCTCCGCAGGTAGCGAGTCCAAAATCGTACGGTACGCCTTGCGGACACCGCGCTCAAAAGCCTGATTAGGGACCCGCTTACTACGGTTCTTAATGTTCTTGGCAATTGTGTCTGCCTCGCATTCCGGTGCAGCCTTCGCAAAATTCCGATCTGGGTCCAATTTCTTTATCAAACGCCAAGCGTGGCGGCTGGAGTGTGTAAAGTCGAGACTTTCCACGGTCTCCTGCCACCGTTGCTTCCTTCCCTCTGCCAGAGACTGAAGTAGTCTATCGGCTGCGTCCTGGGACTGGGTCTGCTGGTACTCTCGGTACAGCTCTTCCGACTCTGCTGTCCAGCAAGGGGTGTAGAATTTCTGTTTGCCCCGTGGAATAGAGCGTTGAGCGCTCTTAACCAGTAGCCTACTGAATCTGGTTATATTCTTGGACTTGGGAGGAATGGCAGGGCAGACCTGCTCGATATAGGAACTGAATTCCTCCCAGTCAGCCTTCCTGAAATTCCATCTGCAAAGTGGGAGAGACTGCACCCTCGGTATTGTCACCCAGCTGTGACAAGAACCGGCCTGTGCTGGCTATGCGGAAAGTCCCCGAGGACTGTCCGCTTCACCTGCAGCGGTTCACCGTTCGCGCCTTTCGTTACGAGGGTGAGGTCTGGAGTATACTCCTTCTTATGGCGGGTACCCCGGAAGGTACCCTTGGCTGTAGGATCGTACACTAGGTGTAGATCATTACAGTCCATCCATGAGCGGAGTTGTCTTCCTGCCTCGTTGCAGTCTCGGTAGCCCCATTCGTGATGGTGGCTATTAAAGTCTCCCAGACAGATGGAAGGATGGCTGACCACCGGTACCGGTGGTGTAGTCCAAGTCGCTCTAGGTGGTTTGTAAATATTATGCAAACACAGTCCACCTACTTCCACGGAAATTCGGTTCACCCCATTGCTGTCCGTTACGCTCTCAATGACCCTTACCTTCGATGGCTCTTTAGCGTAAACGCTAACCCCTCCTTTGAGCCTCGAAGTGTCCTCGCGTTGGACCACCGTATAGCTTGGGATCTGGAATCGGGAAGATTGCGCGCCTGAATAAAGGTGGGTCTCCTGTAACAGGAGGATATCTACGCAGTGAACGGCCAATAGCTTTGATAAAAGCTCATTTTTTGCCATACTCTGGCTCTCGACGTTCAGGGACAATATGTGCGTCAGGTCGCCATCCCCGCCGTCGCATTTTCCGATCGGCAGGCCGCGAATCGATTGATGCATGGGACGTTTGCTTTTTTCTCGGACGTGCCGACGACCCTGGCGACACGAACGCGGTATTATTTGGCTAGGCGGCAGACCGCTTCGCCATTGACGGGACTGATTGGGACTCGACATAAGGATAATAGTGTGGCGCCCGGGATAGGGCTGCTATTCGGGCACCGGGTTTGGATCAAATTTAGTCACACACCGGGGCGAGCAGCTCATGTGGCTCGTTGGCTCGATACCCGGGATGGTCTCGTGACGGTCGACCGGGGTTTACACCTTTGCCCTCCCGTGTGCCTCAAGCCCCCTCACCAACTGCAAGGTAAAGATCCACGAGTGTTGCGTTGTGACGAAGCTTCCTGGAGGGTTTGCGACCGTACACGAATGCGGCTATGAATTTACGGCCTGGATAGATCATCATAACAAGTCGTGTGACACCATTAGAAGCTGCTACCGTAAACTGGTAAACCGCCTTTACCCATATTGGCTAGAAAATGTTCACTTCCAATGTCGATGAATAAAGATAACCCTCAATTTGTTAAAACTCAAAGACTTCAAAGAAGATGTGTCGATGTACGGTAGTTATTTTTGTGGCTCACTTTTTTGTAACTGGGTTGAAAATTGTATTTTTTTAAAAGCGTATGAATTCGTGTGAAAATCTGTTTCCAAGACTTAAAGTGCACTTTTCTTCATGCTTTTCATACCCACATAAAACTTAGGGAGATGAGATTCGAATATGTGAAGTAAAAATCTTTGTTTACCGATGTCTCTCCATTATGTTGTTGATACAAAAGTTATTAGATATACGCATATATTTAAAAAAATGATTAAAAAGTGAAAATGTGAATATTCATTCAGAATCCGTTGTCTGCTATTATGTTTTCATACACCCAACCCAACGTGAACCTTTTTGCAAGTCTGATTACCCATATTGTTATGGGCTCATTTTTGTAATGGAAATACTCTCAACCCGACGCAAAACATTGTTCATTACAAACAACAATGTGAAATCGAGCACATAATTGCCTTCCGTTATCAGACCTTCTAATACGTGCACGTCGACCCCATCCCTTTATTTGATCGCATTCTTCAAACGCACACAATATAATGCAAAGGTTATTATTATTACTCGTATTATTATCATCATCATCATTATTATTATTATTATTATTATTATTATTATTATTATTATTATTATTATTATTATTATTATTATTATTATTATTATTATTATTATTATTATTATTATTATTGTTATTTATTATTATTATTATTATTATTATTAATATTATTATTATTATTATTATTATTATTATTATTATTATTATTATTATTATTATTATTATTATTACTTCTACTACTACTACTACTACTACTACTACTACTACTACTACTACTACTACTACTACTACTACTACTACTACTACTACTATACTACTACTACTACTACTACTACTACTACTACTACTACTGCTACTGCTACTGCTACTACTACTACTACTACTACTACTACTACTACTACTACTACTACTACTACTACTACTACTCAGCTACTACTACTAGTACTAATACTACTACTACTACTACTACTACTACTACTACTACTACTACTACTACTACTACTACTACGACTACTACTACTACTACTACGACTACTACTACTAATACTACGACTACTACTACTACTACTACTACGACTACTACTACTACTGCTACTACTACTACTACTACTACGACTACTACTACGACTACTACTACTACTACTACTACTACTACTACTACTACTACTACTACAACTGCTACTGCATACTACTTCTACAAATACTACTTCTACTTCTCAACTACTACTACTACTACTACTACTACTACTACTACTACTACTGCTACTACTACTACTACTACTACTACTACTACTACTACTACTACTACTACTACTACTACTACTACTACTACTACTACTACTACTACATACTACTGCTACTACTTCTACAATACTACTTCTACTCTCAACTACTACTACTACTACTACTACTACTACTACTACTACTAAACTACTACTACTACTACTACTACTACTACTACTCTACTTCTACTACAACTGCTACTGCATACTACTTCTACAAATACTACTTCTACCATCACCATCACCACCACCACCACAATCATTATCATTACCACCAACACCACCACTACAATTACCACTACTATCACTTCTACCACTATAGTTTGCCAATAAACGGGTCGTGTCCTTTCTGTCTCGGTGGACACGGGTAAAAGTAACAAGACCAGAATTTGCCAACTGCACACAAAAATAACTTGGCGTTTTTTTTGTCTTTTCCCTGGCGGGGTACACTGGACACGCGGCCTTAGATGTTTATGTAGAGTTTTCTTACAGCTGTGATGTCCTTAGATAAAACGTTTATATTATTCACCTTAACAACGCCATTATCACATATTATCTCATTCGTCTGTAGTGTTTCATTCATTCTATTTTGTTGACAAAGGGGAAACCCGAAACGTCCACATTATCTGTTTTCGTTAATTAAATTGAAGATTACATTTAATTTCACAATGTTATTTATCTTTAGATAAGAGAGCATCGATTCGCGTGTTTTATGTATGAAGCCCCTCGCAACAAATTTTCTTTATCAAATGGCTTTAACTCTGGCCCAATCCCCGTAAGTGTTACTGGTCACATTCCTATTCCATTGTTTTGCTTGTACCACCAATATGTCATTTTCAATACATTGTATGCTATTTTGGGGCATTTTTAAATGTGGCTTAGCAGTATTTAAATCCTAAGTGAGCAAATTTGGGCTTAATAATCGTGCCCAATGAAAAAAAACAAAAAACCGAAAATTCCTGAAGCGGAGCTCGAACCCGGGATCTTTCGGGTAACACCACTCGGCCACTTATCGGATATCCAAAGTAATCACAGCCCATACTTACTCTTGATTACGTAAACCCTCTCCGGTCGATGAACCTCGACCGGCCCAAATCACGATATTGCACAATAAACTGATGAGAGATGGCCCAGATCACGATATTGAAAGAGTGACTTCAATTTGGTGGATGAAGTGCTTTCGTCGTCCTATCAGTAGATGATAAATAGCGTGCGTCTATTTAACCAGTTCACTGCTGTAGTCATGAAAGACACGGATTTAAAAATTGGCCTGAAAATTCATCCTTCAAATATCGATCGAATTGAATGACTATAATCTCGGAAAATACTCTCAAACCGGGGAGCTCGCGAAGTAAATTAATCTATTAATTAATTACTCAATTAATCTATTGTATGGATTGAGTTAATGCTTTGGATTTTAAGAATTACCTCCCCCTGGGGGGGGGGGGGGAGGATCATCTTAATCAATCGATATTTGAAAAAAAATGTAGTCTGCCATAGTATAGCAAAGCAGAACAAAGTTTGTATTCTTAACAATCGTAAAACCCTTTAGTCAAAATGTTGAAATTCTGGCCTGGTTTCACAGATTATAACCGGTCCTTCACAAGAAAGCTTTGGAATGTTTGTATATTACTTCTCTAAGTGTGGTATCTGACCCATTGCCATTATAACTCTGATACTTATTGAATAGTCTTGTATTTTGAACAATGCTGATGGACAAACCAGGGCCTCGATGTATACCACACATCTATTCAAAATAATTTTTATAAGATGTGGGTCGGCTAGAATTAGATATCGTCCAACAGATTCATGCAACCCCCCCCCCCCCCCCCCCCCCCCCACCCGTATTCGTGCAAAGCCTCCAGTAAATACCAACACTCCCCATTTTCCCTAAAGTAACCATTCGAATAGGGGTCAATCACGAAAACTAGTACGAGCAAAACTATCCCGAAGAAAGAAACATAAATGAATATCATTGATTTTTGATTGGTTATCGTATTAACTAAAAGTGAATTTGTAAAAAATCATCATCAATAAAGGGAAGTTAAAGGTCAAAAATGGAAAAGGTTTCTATTTAATACGCAGCACTCTATGGCCGTTAGGAAATGAGTCCCTTATTTGCTTTATTATTTCCAACACGAGAAATTTCTTTTGCTTCAATCTAATTCTGGGGTTTGAGGATTTTTGACAAGTTGATGGTCGTTTTTTATGGCCGAAACGAAAATATAAAATGGGAATGTATTATCAGAAATGAGTTAAGGTTTTGGCCCTCTATACAACTATTTGACAATTAGACTATAATGTAAATATATTCATTCCAGTTATCAAATGCAGTGTCGACAGTATTACTAACACTTGAATGTGCCAATTGCATTTGACATACTTTGTACAAACGGCAATCTATTCTTGTTGAAAAAGGTTCAAAGATGTACCACTGAGTTATTACCCAACTTTGATGAATCGTCATTCAAAAATAGATAAAACTATCACTGAAATCTTCAGCTTTGACGAGAAAAAAAAAGATTAAATTGATCGTGAGCATACGAATTTGATGTGAGGTTGTCATGTTAGTGATAATTATCTTCGATGAATGAATTATTAAATTAACTATATGATTATATAACATTATATTATAATACATATCGTACCGACATTGGTTCAGAGCACTTAAAGACTATCAGCCCGTAAATGGTATTGTATTTAGTATGTCCAGTTTCTCAATGAGTTTTTATTTCTTCGAATTTCATACACTGTAGCTGTTGGAGAACAAATTACTTCTTATTGTAGTCTTTTTATGTCGAATGTTACAAGAATGATTTTGTCAAACCTTCAAAAACAAATAAGTGTATGTTTGTTCTGTTCGATGTCCACAATGCTTTATCGTTATTATTACGGAGAAGTGGGGATCCGGGATCCACGAGCCGTTTGTTCTTTGCTAAACTGTACTTGTTTTATTTCGCTGTTTGTAATATCATTTTCAATACCACCGCCCCACAAACTCCTTTCGATTTTTAAGATATGAGTATTCTGGAATTTTCAGCAAGAATTAATGAGGGATAGCCACTTATTAAAAAAATCAGGATAATGATATCTAAGAACTGTGACAAAAAACAAATGATGCATGATCACTTAGGCAACTCTTTGTTATCTCTCTGACAAAACAGCCTCATTACCGCCCTTCCATCGAGCTATTGCTATTTCCCCAAGAGCTGACAATATAGCATTAGCTCAAAATCAAGGTCTTTTGGAATGAGAACTTCTAATTTACTTGACAAAAATTTTGGGAAAATAATGGAATGTAAACATATTGAACTTTTCATTTTGTCGTGTTTAAATTATTCTTCTTATATGGGCGAATCATTCACTGAAAAAAACTGTTGAACTACTTAGCAATTGGATTCAATAGTCTGATGTCACGTCGCCCAGCAACGGCGGCCATCGTGGTTCTAAACAAAGAACATCGGTACTTTTTATTCTTCATGCTGGCTAGAACTTTTCATATGTCTTGTGATCAGAATGTGTAAAAGTCAAAACATGATCAGTTTTATAATGTTTTTTTCTTCTGAATACGCTTTTACGCTCGTCAGAGAAATATTTCGTAAGGGCGTCCGCCATTGTTCCGATAGTTTAGAGCCAGTTACTAAGTTACCATGCGTCATTACGAGAGAAGTGACGTTACGACTGTTGAAGCGTATTGTATTTTCAATTCAAGAGGCCAGATTGATTAAAAAACTAAGGCTACTTTAGCTCTTTAATGTTTTTATTGCCAGAATAGACCAAAGAGGGGTTTTTAGTAAAAGATCTAAATAATAGATTGGATCTCAAGCATTTCGCGCTATTCATTCTTCTGACAACTCTCCATTCCTTTCATTTCTTGACTGCCTCAGAGGTGGAATATCTAATCATAAAGTTTCACTCCCAATGGTATAAACACCCGTCATAATATCATTTAGTGCCACCAACAATAGTTCTCTGTTCTTGTTTTGCTCTTGTCTTACGTCAGCTCCATCGACACTTTGTTGTTCTATCTCCCAACTGGTTAAATCTCCTGGTGAGAGTTATTGGGAGGGTGATGGTTATTTTAATCAATCAAGCTTTCTAGCCAACATGTTAAATGTATATTTAATAGTACGACGGAAGAGTCAATCGCCTAAACCAGCCAATTCTCAGCGAAAATGCAGTATATTGATATAACAAACCAGAAATTTTTTGACAAGATGAGGGGGACAGCAGTATGCTAATTGCTTCGTATTTGAAAGGTACCGAGATCGATTACCCGCCGTGCTGTATGTATTTGCGCTAGTCACATCTCCCTAGTTTACTTTGCGGTGCTGTACTGCGGTTGACGCCTGGATCATTCCAATCTTCTCATTTATTAGATTCCTTAGAAAAATTATCCATTGGGAATGAATTAAAAACATTTTAAAAACTATTTTATAAATCCGTCGATTTGAAGAAATTTTTTTCCGACCTAAATGTGTAAAATCTAAAGGATTGGGTTAACCAAGTACATTTTGTTTTATCTGAATTCCATATTTTGTTTTTTATTACCTTTGATGACGATGATGATGATGATGATGATGATGATGATGATGATGATGAATGATATATATCTTCATTTAAGAGAGAGAGAGAGAGAGAGAGAGAGAGAGAGAGAGAGAGAGATAGAGAGAGAGAGAAAGATTTATATATATATATATATATATATATATATATATATATATATATATATATATATATAGAGAGAGAGAGAGAGAGAGAGAGAGAGAGAGAGAGAGAGAGAGAGAGAAGGGGGGGGGGGGGGGAGAAAGGCGCGAGGTAAACAAGTATAGATGACTTGGGAATAGAGGCAGGGATGTACAATTGAGAATGAAGGAGATTGATGTTAGTATCCCTAGGGTTTATAATTACCATACCGATACATCCCTTTCCCCTCATCCTACCGTTAGATATAACTTCAATATCACGCCTTATTAAATTGTCAGATACTTGTGTCTCGGTCGGTGGATATCGTAGAAGGAGTGTGGGAAGGGCATACGGGGAAGCCCCCCACGACCCAAAACCATTACTACCGAAACGAATTCCCATCTAGCTCTAATCCCATAATATTGTTTGTTAAAATGCGTAGCTCATGTTTTGTATTGTCAGGGAATAGTGAAAATATTGCTGCTTGAAGCTCGAAGGAAACAATGACCATAAGTAATGAAATGTAAGCTTCAATTTATTGAACAGGAGACAGATAATATGGACGTTTTGGGTTTCTCCTCTATCAACAAAACACGATGAGTGAAACAATAAAGAATGAGAGATGTGTGAAATATGTAGTTAAGGTAAATAAACAAACAAAAAACGTGTTATTGAAGCGTACATTTCATTACTTATTTTTAATGTATAGTCACAGAACATTGAAAGGCGTATCATTTAAATGCACCACACGGAATTAAAAATTACACTTCATAAATCTACTAACGCCCCATCATAGTGTTTTAAAGAATCAAGGGTTTATTTATAAAAAAGAAACTACTTGACATGACGGCAAATTAACGGGGAACAAAAGTGTGATGTCAAAAAACTGGTTCCTATCTCATTGGAAATGTAAAACCACTCTTCCAGATGGCTGAATACATACCTTGTGTAAATAATCTTCTGGTTCCAGAGTGATGGCATCTTATTTTCTACACTAAATATATGCTGGTCATAAATAAATGAAGATCATATATTCTCTCTCTTTTCCGTCCGTAATCTTTACTATGTGCCTATGCATCCTATGCTACTTAAAAAGTTAAACCTACCACCTTATAATTCAATATGTAACCTATTCATCATTAGTTCTCCGAAGGACTGATTACATATACACTTCCAATGATTTTGAAACCAGAAAAGTAGATGTTGTGACGTCACAACTTTTTTCCCTATTAGCTACTTTATGCGTTTTTAAAAACTACTGTGTTTCGTTTCATATGATAGAACAACGTTAAATGCTTTAACTATTCAAAAACCCGCTTTAATTTCAAGCACATAATGCTTACGTTGTACAAATATAAATTTTGCTCTTCTTTTCAACACATACGCTCCACACACACTCATACACACACACTCTCTCTCTCTTTTTTAAGCACACACACACACACACACACACAGGAGAGAGAGAGAGAGAGAGAGAGAGAGAGAGAGAGAGAGAGAGAGAGAGAGAGAGAGAGAGAGAGGCTTCCACAAACTAAGACATATCTAGATGCTCCACATTAGGAATGCAATTTTAAAATAATGGCTAAGAATGGCTTTCAGCTATAAGAATTGATACCTCTGTGCAGAGTGTTTCGGGCATGTTCTTAATCTACTTAGACTATTTTGTGTTATTAAGTTTGGTTGGTGCAAAAGTCCTGTGCCAATTGCAATAATTCCTGCTATATGCTTCGAGCTGTGTTTTCCAAATAGATAGTATGCAGATGACGTCACTCAGGCCTTTGTTATTGTTTTTGCCATCCGCGTTTGTGAGTTGTTCTCACTAAACTGTATTAACCAGACTATAAAAGTTCATGGTTACACAGAGTTTGTGTGTTGGTCCGTTATACTTCCGGATGGCAATGTTGTGAACTCCTTGGCCAAGCGCATTCTATCTATAGCCTTTGGTTTCGGTATTTTGCTGCAAGGTTTTGCAAAGGTTTCTTTTAATGATGTTGACAACGGAATGACTGGAGATAAGGATCCAGATACGGGTTATGTGGCGCTTGTTTGTTTGTTGTTTTGTTTTGTTTTGTTTTGTGTTTTTGATTGGGGTTGCTTTGTTCTGTATCGTTTTGCTTTTGTTGAGGTTTTAAAAAAAAATATTTATCGTTGTCTTATTTGTTTGTTTTTTGGGGGTTTTTTTTTGTTGGTTTTATTATGTTTTGTTTTTAAATTTGGTTAGCTTTATTTTATTTTTGTTTGATTGTCTCTGCGTCGGTAATGCTGGGACCAAGTTTTAAATCTCATAGATTTCAAGACTTGTTAGCATTAAGCATTACCAGCTATATTCAAATTTGACAGCTCGTATAATATTTATATTTAATTAAGCTTGGCAATCGTAGAGTCGGCTGCTTACAAAAATGTCAAAATACTTTCATTATAAAGAAAAACATGTCAATAAATTCTTTTATATTTTAATAAATGGAAATTTCAGAATGTCAGGCTATTAGTTTACGAAGGCTACGCTCAAATGCTCTTTAGTGTTTTGGATTTGAAATAGAATTAACCTCAAAGTGATCAATACTTTTTTATTTGTGAAAACTTAACAAAAAAGATGCTGCGATTTTAATGTGACCAACTCACAACTGTTGTGAATTGAAAGTGAGAGTCTTTCTCATATATAAAATCGTTGCTTTGTTTTAAACTGTCATCTAAATCTACCTAACCGAGAGTAAAAATGAATTTGTCTCGTTGAAATAGTTCATTCTGAGTTTAGTGATGGGATAATGATTTACTTAGACATCAACCTCAATACAAACATCAGACACTCGTGATGAAGATATAAATGAGAAATTGATAGACGCATTTCAATTATAACCAATTGCTCTCCTTATCAATCCAATATCCATTAACAGGACATATTAT
>NC_088360.1:112809133-112811633 GCF_034508935.2 Berghia stephanieae
CCATATTCATCATCGACAAAAATCATCATCAATACCATTACTCTCAAACTGGTTAGCAATTATTTTATAACGCTAAAAACATCATTATCTTCTTCTTTCTTTTGACTGATTAGTCGCGTGATCTTTCCCAAAAACTATTAATTTTTCATCTTTAGCAAAATTGAGTTTCCATATCATATTATATGTCTAGTGAATGAAGAAATGAATAACATTCATGCTTTATTTCACCCACGCGCCTAGTAATCGACGATGATTTGATTGAATATTCGTCTTGCTTTATCTTCGAAATATTAATTAATATCATCGTCTCTTGGTCCCATGGCGACATTTTCTGTTGGAGCTATTTCGAAAACAATGAATGATGTATCTAGACCATCAGCCTTTGTGCTTCACGGCAAGTTGAGCAAGAGGTTCTTACCGACTTACCGTGTACTTATTTACAGGTCTGATAACCCAAATTGCTATGATCTCATTATTGTAATGGAAATACTCTCAAACCGACGGAAAGTAAAATAAATAAATAAATAGATAAATGAACAATAGGAGCGACGTGAAAATATTTGCAGATCTGACAACCGGGCGCAATTATGGGCCCGTTTTAACATTGTAGTGGACAACATTTTGCGTTGGTTTGGAAATAGTTCCATTTCAACAATGAGACCATAAACATTAGGGTTATCAGACCTGCAAATATGTACAAACTGTTCAACAGACCTCTTTTAGCACTCATAGATAATACATTCCGATTTTAGTCAAGATTGTTGAGATGGCAAAGTTGTGGAAATCTAATAGATTGCTTCTTTTCCCTTTTATAATGACCGCGCACAATATATTACTACGCCCCAAAAAAGCGTTTAATTGTAAAATGAATGTTCATTGCACATCATCTATTTTATATCTATTCTTTTAATTCTCTTGCTCATCAATGTAAAGAGATTCCAAATGCGGGGCTCAGTTCTCCGGGAATTAGTACAATGCTCGATCCATTTTGTTATCTCCTTATCCTTGTGTCCTGACCAACATCACATTTCGAAAAAGCTGTTTACCTACATTGTCGAGATGGAAATAACAATTCGAAAGTTACCTTTCAGTGAAACGGCGTTGTCCTTTTACAAATGTACAAACGTTAATACGGATGTTGTTTTATACGTGAAACAAACGTCGTACACCAGGGGAAACTATTATTGAAAGCACTTCGAGCACAATGATAAACTGGGGATAAAAGCTTTATAAATGAATCCTACATTTAATCATTTTATCTTTTATTGATCAAATATTGCAAATGGTAAAACGGAAGTCTTTGATTAAAAAATGAACAAATACCAAACCTTCCCGCGTAAACTCGGTTCTTAGTATATTTTTAAAGAGGGAAAGTAAAATAAATAAATAAACAATAGAAGCGACGTGAACATATTTGCAGATCTGACAACCGGGCGCAATTATGGGCTCGTTTTAACATTGTAATGGACAATATTTTGCGTTGGTTGAAAGTAGTTTCATTTCAACAATTAGACCATAACAATTTGGGTTATCAGACCTGTAAATAAGTTCACGTCGAATAGATATCATTGAACTTTGTTTGAGAATGCATTACTATAACAGAGTTGCTATTTTCTCAGACTCCTTTGTTGTTGCAGTGGAAGTCAAGTGAACAAGACAAAAGATTTATTGTGGCATGGTACGAAATCGGGGAAATGAAGTTGACGTCACCTAAACAACTGTTTTCAGACAACCAAAGAGGTGATAGGTTATCACCACATGCTCTAAAGAATGAATTAAGTTGACGTCACTCGGCACTTTTGTTATTGTTTTTAGACCGCCACCTGGGTGATTAGTTCTCACTAAAGTTCCTCTTACAAAGTATAAAATTTTGAGGTTGCACATAGTTTTATGTGTGTTATAATGACTAATCTGAAGGGCAAATGATGTGTGTATTTTACCTAAAGAACGAATATAGATGTACTCAGCTTTTTCTTATTGTTTTAGACCGTCATGTCGGGGATAAGTTCTTTTTAACTTCTTTCTGTCAGTTTAAACGTGGTTACAAATCACTCGGAATCGCATAAATGAAATGTTTTTTATAAGAAAGCACAAGAATACTATTTTTTAAGAGGAAAGAAAAGAATACAGTATGACTGTGATTCTCTCGTGGTTTCTGAATTGAAATGACACACACACACACACACACACACACACACACACACATACATACACACACACATGAAAACAGATAAAGAAGGGAGAGACAAATAAATAGAAAAGAAAATGAGAGATAGTGGATGGGATAGATAGATAGATAGATGGGTAGATAGATAGATAGATAGATAGATGATAGATAGATGGATAGAGAGAGAGAGGGAGAAAGAGAGAGAGAGAGAGAGAGAGAGAGAGAGAGAGAGAGAGATAACATGAGTGGGAATAAGTTTGGGTTTGTGTGAATGTGTGTATGTATATATATATATATATATATTATATATATATATATATATATATATATATA
>NC_088360.1:112816633-112821633 GCF_034508935.2 Berghia stephanieae
ACTGCAAGACAGTCCCAGACAAGCCATAAGTTATATTAAGTCGTTTAATGAGAATACCGTGATCAATAGTATCAAACGCCGCTGAAAGGTCAAATGTAGAGAGAGACAGAACCTTTATCTAAAACATCAAGCAAATCACTCGCAACACAGCACAGAGCAGTTTCTGTGCTGTGGTAAGAACGATAAGCTGACTGAATTTTTTTTCCATAGATTGTTTTCATGGAGATGTTGTGAAAGAGTACAACTGTTTCAAGGATTTTAGAAAGATATGGCAGATTTGAGACGGGACGGTAGTTACTAAGGTCATTTACATCGAGGTTTTGCTTTTTTATGAGAGGCTTTACAATTGCGTGTTTATAGATATCTGGGACTTGTCCTGAGATAAGTGACTGATTTATAATATGGGTTATGCAAAGTAACAATTCAGGTAGACATAATTTCAAAATATTAGTTGGTAAAGGATCTAAATCACATGACTTCGAGGAAGATGAACATATTATTTTAGAAATCTCTTCTTCAGTTGTTTCTTTAAAACAAGAGAGTCCCTGTGAACCCGAAAAAGGGTGGAAATTTATATCTTCATTTTGCACGAGGTCCAAATTGTTCCGAATTTTCGATATTTTTCCCGAAAAGAAATCTGAAAATACATCCGGCTGTTTTTCTACCGGGATATTAGTGGGTAGAGACACATGCCCTTTTCTTCCCCTAAAAGTTCCTTTGAAACAGAGAAAAATTCCTTAGTGTCCCTCACTGATGATAGTTTCGTGTTATACTAGTTTCTTTTTGCTCTTTTGCAGGTGGTTTTATACTTATGCTTTTTTGCTATATATATCAGCCGGTCAATCTCAAGGCCCGATTTTCTCCACGATGCCTCAGCATTCCTCTTTTCCCTTTTGGCAATTTTTCACTCTGGTTTAAACCACGGAGACGGTTTCCTGGAATTTATTATTCTAGTTGTCTTTGGCGCATGCCTGTCGATGACGTTGCGCAGTACGTCGTCCGTTTTCTGTGCTGATGGTATATCCATTCTTCCTAGTTCATCTGACAGATTATTTTTGAAGGAACTAATGTCTTTTCTTTTAGTATCCCTAGACACTATCTTGACTTTCTTTGCTTTCTCTTTGATGCATTTGAGAGTTGCCAGAATCAGATTGTGGTCTGAAATTTCTTTTTTGATGTTTTTAATTGATTCAACAAGCAGTGATGAACCAGTCCAAGATGTGCCCCGATCTTTGAGTTGGAGAGGTCACTAACTGAGTCAGGCCATGTTCGTTCAGCATATTTTTTATAATTTTAACGAGACTATTCTTATCAAACTGAATATTAAAATCGCCGATAAATTTTTTTCGCTTATTTGATGTGTCTTTTGATACAAAATCTGAAAATTCGTCAGCAAAATCATTCTGTCTCAGTTTGTTCTTTTTGCTTGGTTATCAAGTCCTTATATCACTGCTGTCTTCTCCATTATCACTAACGTCATCAGGTGGGTGGAGATAACGATAAAAACTAATCAGTGGTCAACGGCATTCCGCTAAAGCATATCAACCGATAAAGGTTCGAACCCAACTTTGGACGTTACCGTATTTTCCGTGGCAAAATTATCAACCCTTGTGTTGCTAAAAAGGACAGCATGAATTATACTTATTGTGTGTGTGTTGGCATTTAATCATCATCATCATCATCATCATCATCATCATCATCATCATCATCATCATCATCATCATCATCCATTTCAACCATTGATATCATCATGACCATGATATGATAATATCATTACCATTATTGTAATCAACACCAGTTTCATCATAATCACTTGCTTCATCCTTTATTTTATTCGATGAATTAAATTCAAAGCAGCATACACATAATCATGCAAGGACAACAACTCCAAGCAGCGGCATTGGCAGATGAATACGACGACCTTTAACTTTTAACAAAATCAATTATTTTTTTCATTATAAAGTTCAGAATAATCTTGTTATTAAAAAAATGAAAAATGAACATTACGGGATAGATATCAAATATTAGAGAAAAAATGTGTAATAATTATTTTAAGAATATAAATAGTCACCAGCTCATGTCGCTTCAGTACGCCATATCAGAATTTATTATAACCAGTTAACTGTCATACTCAGGGAAAAACTCGTATTTAAAAATTTGGCCAGAAAACTCGCCCTTCGAATATCAATTGATTTAAATGATCCCCGTCTGGCAAAAACTCTCAAACCTGGGACTTTGCGAAATCCCATGTTTGAGAGTTTTTTTCCAAGATGAGAGTAATTTAAATCGATCGATATTTGAAGGAAGAGTTTTCTGGCCAAATTTTTAAATACGAGTTTTTCTAGAGTGTGGCAGTTAGCTGGTTAATGGAAAATAAAATGGATGAAGGACATTGATGACGTCAAACACTCTATGCATAATACATTCTAACCGTATTCATGCCCTAAAGTACTCGTTACCCTAGACTATCTTTTACTGGTTCAATGTCCACATGTACTTCATCGCAATCTGTTCGTTTTTTTTTTAAAAGACAAACAAAACAAAAACATTTTATATTTCCATTTCGGTCACTTAACTTGAATATAGATCGATTTGAATGACCTTCACCTTGCCAAATAAATAAGTCTCAAAAGTCTCTCATCTGAGACTTCAAAGAAGTGTTGAGGTTCGAGACTTTTTGGAAAGTTTAGGGTTAATTTTCATCGATCGAAATTCAAAATGGAACTTTTCTGGCCAAGAGAAATAAATGGGTTTTGCAAGAGTACAGTAGACTGGTCCCCCACTCCATTTGCATAGAGATTAATCACGGCATTTCAAGTTTCAAGCAATGTCTGTCTCTATAAATAGGTATAATTGGTTGGCCTCTTTGCTATTTACATCGGCAATGAACTATGTAAAAAGTCGAAAATTCAGTGATTTGGTAGCTGAGGAGATAAAATTGAAATACATTTATTTACATTATATTTTGTATCTTTTATGTAATTGCGTCTGTATGTTTGTTTTTGTATGTATGTGTTATAAGTTTGTGTGTATGTGTGTGTGTGTGTGTGTGTGTTTGTGTGTTTGTGTTGGGTACTTATAAAGAGGTTGCATACTGTATATGGTCGTTTTGAAGGGGTGGGGGTGGGGGGGGGGGATATTGGAGACAAATTTGATACTCCATTGGTACCAAAGAACTGAAACGCGCTGCTACTCAAAACAATGAGTCAGGTTGTAGCCTCCTTGACATAGGAATCATCTTTATTACTCAATATATAAAGTTAAGGGGGACGAAGTGGCCGAGTGGTTAAGGCATTGCACTGTAATCCGGATGACCCAGGTTCGAGCCCCGCTTCAGGCACTTTCATTTTTTTCCTTGAGCAAGATTATTAACCCCCAATTTGCTCACTTGGACAACATGGGTGATTCCTGTTGACATCAGACATCTTGTTTGATGAGTTATCTATATTCCTTCGTGGAATGCCTAGGCGACGATATCTTGCGATATCGTGGCGCAAAAGGCATAATTTTTATATGAAGTTAAGGTAAATAGGTCTCAGGTTTGAGACATTTTGTTTTTGCAAATAAATAGATATGTGTGAATTATAGGTCTCTTGGCCAAAATGAAAAAGGTTTGATTTTGTTTTTGTTTTTTTGTCATTGCACAGCGGTATACCTATGTCAATTCCTACTGTTATGAAGTTATGATGTTGTGTAAAGAAAAAGAATTGCAGAACTTTACCCTGAATGAAGTGGTGATTATCTTATAATTTTAAGAGATTTAATTATTGAACAGTTTCTCCAATATTAAAAGCCTCGAAACGGTTTTATGTCCGGATAAACAACAGGCCTCGAACGTTATTTAAAGTTACAAAGACAAGAAAATTGAAATTTTAGTTATTATCGAAGTTTATTTATTTGCAGGTCTGATAACCCAAATTGTTATGGGTTGATTTTTGTTATGGAAATACTCTCAAATAAACGCAAAGTGTTGTCCATTATAACAATGCTCGTAACTCAATCCCATAATTGTGTCGGTTATCAAACCTGAAAATGTGTGCCCGTTGGGTTTGTTTGTTTTTGTATTTGTGTGTGTGTGTGTGTGTGTGTGTATTTTTTGTTGTTGTTAATTTAAGAAATAATGTTATTTCTCATCAAGCAAACATTAAAACAACTTAACCCAAGTCTCATATCTTTTTTTTTACTGTAACCATCTCACTGCCCTAATATATTACCATTTTGAGGCGGAGGATTACATACAAGTTACATTGTAAAATAAAAGCTTTACCCACAAAATGAAAAGATGCAGTATCTTACAATTCTATCTCCCTCTCGTACTAATTAAGCTTGAGAGGTTTTGCCAAGATGAGGGTCACTTAAATCGATCGATATTAGAAGAACGAGTTTTCTGGCCAAATTCTTAAATACGTGTTTTTCCAGAGTACGACATTTAACTGGTTAAAAAGCATTTTAATAAAAATGGGATAAAAACACATTGTGTTTCCCATACCCCTTTCACGACTCAACAACATTTTTTTTAATGTTGACGGTAGCAACGGTAACTATTCTATTCCTTCCAGTCATGGCACTATCTATTTGGAATTCCTCCCATTAATAATTTATACTGTTCCTTATTTGTCTCTACTTTTTTTCATTTCCTCAGATCAATGATCTCCCCCCATCGGACAGGAAGGCTGGGTGGCCAGGCAGTCGTTGGAATCAATCTGGTTGTAGAAACCAAATAATTTATCTATTACTTTAGTACCAAAAACATTAATCCTCTGTGCCGTTTGTTTATTCGGTGAGAGTTTAAAACGATCCGATGATCAAAGGATAGTACTTGGTCGTTTTAAAGTGGGATCATTTCGTTTTCCATTACAGTCTTCCGTTTCTGAGTTTACTTTGGGTCATCATCGTTTAAGCACAAGGGAAAGTATATCTTGTACTTTTTTAAAAATTGTCTACAAAGAAAAAATAATAAGAAGAGTGGTCCTCTTCTCAATCATAAGAGAGAGAGAGAG
>NC_088360.1:112826633-112861633 GCF_034508935.2 Berghia stephanieae
ATGATGATGATTATGACATTGGTGATGATGATGATGATGATGATGATGATGATGATGATGATGATGATAATGAGAATATAATGTGATATAATAATAATATAATAATAATAATAATAATAATAATAATAATAATAATAATAATATAATAATAATAATAATAATAATAATAATAATAAATAATAATAATAATAATAATAATAATAATAATAATATAATAATAATAATAATAATAATAATAATAATAATAATAATAATAATAATAATAATAATAATAATAATAATAATAATAATAATAAAAATGAACATTCACTTTAACCTCCATCTCTCCACCACTACCAATAACATGTTTGTTTTTTTCGGGAGTCAAAGAAACATGATCAAATCGCTAGAGATTCAATAACTTCTATTATTATAACCGACATGGACATATATGCAGGTCTGACATCCGAACACATTTATGGGTCTAGTTTGACATTGTTGTAATGGACAATATTCTGCGTTTAAAAAAAATATATTTCCATTGCAACATTGGGCACATAAGGAATTGGGTTACCAGACCTGCAAATAAGTGCAGGCCAATTAGACCCTTTTCATTTAGAGGATACCCTGAATTTGCTATAATATTTAATGGCTTTGGATTTATTAATAGAGTTATTATAGCGCGCCGTTTTACATCACAATCTTAGTGTTAATGCGCGATAAAAATGAATGGAATTAATCCATAGCCATGAAAGAATACCTTAATTC
Organism: Berghia stephanieae; assembly: GCF_034508935.2. Classification (NCBI taxonomy): domain Eukaryota; kingdom Metazoa; phylum Mollusca; class Gastropoda; order Nudibranchia; family Aeolidiidae; genus Berghia; species Berghia stephanieae. Next base: position 112,827,381 of record NC_088360.1, read on the forward strand.
CAGACCCCAAAATAATTTTTTAGAAATTTCTTAACCAATAAATTGAATACGGCGTTGTTTTACAATGAATCCAATTTATTGAAGGTGATTATTATAGAAAATTTTGCTTGTTGATCATCAAAACATATCAGAACGTCCCGCCCACTTGGAATCTCTTAAAGATGAATCGAAATTGACGTCATTCAGCATATTTGTTATTGTTTTCAGAAGGCCATTTTGATTATGTTATCTCTAAATTCAATCAATCATACTATAATATAAATATTAAAGGTTATACATTGTTTTCTGTATTGGTACGCTATATCCGCTGGTGGATATTTTGAGTATAGCACCAATATTTTGTTGATGTTGGGATTTGTATTCATGACCACAAAACAGTCTTTCAGTTGGCCAATCAACTGGATTTTCAATCATTATTTAAACCAATAAAGTGAGTGAAAATATTGTACAATCGTTGAATAATATATTTAAGAATGACGTCGTATCACTGGACTGGTCCCTATATCCAATTGTTTGATAAATCCGATTGTGATTCATGGTCCCAGTCACCCCCCCCCCCTTCCCCCCTGTCACCCCATCTCCATCCCAAATCACCGTGTCTATTATCGATCCACTATGTCCTACAGATCTAAATCTTACGGATGGTTGGAAGTTTGACGTCATAGAAACTAGAAAACCTTGAGGATCTCTTACTCTTGTACCACTCCAACCCTTACCAAACGAGAACAAATATCTTCCGAGTTGTTATTTACTTGATCGTTTATGTATTTTTATCTGATTATATTATGTGACCGCCGCGTTAATATTGTGTAAATTTGACCTAGGTTAAGGAGTAAAATTTTAGTTTTTCACTCTTTCAAAAATTGTATTCATTGTCCTAAATAAACATTTAAATTTAACCAAATACCACATTTCTGACTGGAAATAAAATCCTCTTCATCTTCTTCTGCTTCTTTTTCTTCCTTCTTTTTTTTTCTTCTTCTTCGTAGTCCTTTATAGCTATTTACCCCATGGAGCAAAGGATCCAAATTCTATAGCAACATTACATATCCAGGACGAGACATGTTGCCTTCTGTATGCGATAGTACAATCTTTTCCGACAGGTACTCATTTTACTGATTACAGTGATAGCATGTAAGTGAAGAGCCTTTCCCAAGGACTCAACACTGCGCCACTCATATCGTAACTCGTACCCTCGACCTATCGGTATCATACCACGAGACCACACAACCCGACAAATGCCAGGTTATATCAAAATCGGCCTGTAAAGGATTAAAAACTGCACTTGACCTGTTATAAAAATGTATTAATTTCAATAGGGCAGAGAAGTCGTGACGTCACACCTTCTTATCTTCAGATTCCAAATTCCCTAGAAGTGTTATGTTACCAGTCCTTTGGAAGACTAATAATGAGTAGGTTTCATATTGAATCATGAGATGGCATAACTATTTTAGTAGCAGGTAGCAGTAGGTTTCATATTGAATCATGAGATGGCATAACTATTTTAGCAGCAGGTAGCAGTAGGTTTCATATTGAATCATGAGATGGCATAACTATATTAGTAGCAGGTAGCAGTAGGTTTCATATTGAATCATGGATGGCATAACTATATTAGTAGCAGGTAGCAGTAGGTTTCATATTGAATCATGAGATGGCATAACTATATTAGTAGCAGGTAGCAGCAGGTTTCATATTGAATCATGAGATGGCATAACTATTTTAGTAGCAGGTAGCAGTAGGTTTCATATTGAATCATGAGATGGCATAACTATTTTAGCAGCAGGTAGCAGTAGGTTTCATATTGAATCATGAGATGGCATAACTATTTTAGCAGCAGGTAGCAGTAGGTTTCATATTGAATCATGAGATGGCATAACTATTTTAGCAGCAGGATGTAAAATCAGATTCTTAGGATTACGGGTCATAATAAAGAGCTAAGATGGATGATTAATTGACGACCAGCATATTTAGACTGGAAAATAAAATGCCATCACTCTGATATCAGAAGACCAATTACATAAGATAAGGTATGTATCCAGTCCTCCTGAAGAATGGGTTTTCCTTCCAATGAGTTTGGAACCAGTTTTTAAACTTCACACGTTTGTTCCCCTTACCGAATTCAGCTAAATTTGTTCACTTCGAGGTTAATTTTATAGATGGAACGAAATTGACGTCACTCAGCTCTTTTTCATTGTTTTTAGACAGCCATTTTGGTGATTACTTCTCACTAAATTATATCTATCAGATTACAAACGTACAAGGCAACACACAGTTTTGTGTGTTGGTACGTTATATCCGGCTGGCGGATGTTGTGAGTATTTTACCTAAACGCATAGCTTCAATTATTTATTGATTTCAATACCAAATTCGGCTAATCTGAATAATCAACAGATTGCCTTCATTGAGAGAGATAACTTATCGGTGATCATCCCCATCACTATCATCTATTCCATCATACTGGTCACTGGGATTGTTGGGAACGTATGCACTTGCATGGTCATCATTAGGAACAAGTAAGATTGTATTGGCTTGTATTCGTATCGTGCGTGATATTCTTTGTTGTTGGTTTCTTATTCATTTATTTATCTATTTATTCATTTATTCATTCATCTATTTATTTATTTATCTATTTATTTATCTATTTATTTAGTTATTTATTCATCTTTCTATTTATTTATTCATTAATCTTTGGATTTATCTAAATATTTATTTATTTGTGTATCTGTTTATTATGTTTAGGCTGCTTTAAATACGAATGCACCCGGATAATGTTTTGGATGGAATTATCAATGTAAAAAGATTCACACATACAACACCCACAGACACTTACAAACACACACAATACACTCACTAGCATACACACAAATGCATCGAATTGTTAAGTACTGAAAATGCTATGTTTATAATTGCAATGAAAACAAAATCATAAGGTTTTGGAATGTGGCTATACCATCATTCTGCATACTTTTATTTTATTTGGGGATTGAAGAGAAAATGGTTTAATGTTAACATGCATAATTGCAATTAATTTACAGTCACTAACGCACACAAACACTCACTCGCATACACACACAGAGGCATCGACTTGTTAAGTTCTTTATCTTTAAAGAGTTTACGATTGGATCAATCAATCTTTAAATTATGTTCTGCTGATATAAAGTAAAATTTAGTGGTCATTTTAAAAAGTGAGCTTTTATATAGCGCATATCCACTAAACGTGCTCAAAGTGATTTACAAGGGGTCCCAAGCCAACAGCAACACTTAACATGTAGAACGATACTTGACGCCTGTCTTTAGGCGATATTACATTTTTTGAGGGGGGGGGGGGACAGAGACAACGCTGTTCACGGCCAGGTACTCAATTTACACCTGAGTACGATGAGAGAATGTGAGTAAAGAGCCTTTTCCAAGGACTCAACTAAGCAAGGCTCGAACCCAGGACCTTCCAATCCGAAAGCGAGTGTCATACCATGAAACCATATAGCCACAAATTTGCTATACCTATAAGTACAAGAATAACACTGCAAAGTTGCTCTATTGTGATTCTGCATACAATTTTTCTTGGTTTAAAAGGAGTTGCAAGAGTTTTAAATTGTTACATGCATGAGCGTCATTAATCTTTTTACGTTTCAATTGATTATCCTTCCGTCTTCAGATACATGCGGACTGTAACCAACTACTACTTGTTTAATCTTTCTATATCGGATTTACTGCTGCTGGTCTTGGGTCTTCCCCATGAAATCTATACCACTTGCTTTCCAACGCCCTACATATTCGGGGAAAATTTCTGTCGCCTCAAGGTCCTGGCGTCGGAGGTGTCCAACTATGTGTCCATTGTTACGATCACAGCCTTTACGGTGGAGCGATATGTGGCCATCTGCCATCCCATCAAAGTACCAACTCACGTAAGTTACAAATTTCTATGAACATATTATATGACCTACCGCTAAAAATCGAATATTCACTGAAAAATAAGAAATTTGATGCGGCGAAATTGAATAACTTAAACCACGTTTTCTGTTAGTATTTACGGACCTGCTTACTGGAAAATTTATAGATTCGTAATCTCTAGGATGTAAACATTTATGTCGCTTAAGTTAAATTTAAAGATCAATAATTTACTCTCACAGGTTTTAAAAACACTTCAAAAAAATTGTGTTGCATGGTATCAGGTTTCATTTTCAATCAGTTTTAATGACTTAGAGATGCTCTTGAAGTTCTGAAAATGGATCCGAAATTTCGTAATTATACGAATTTTTCCTAATGGTAGGCAGGTCTGGCATTTATGTTTACATAGCCGAAAAAATAATTTCTTGACAGTTTAGCATACTTATAAGGAAATATTATGTTAAAGACAAGTTTGATACTCTTGTCAATTGGGGTTATGTCATTTTTTAAAAAATTGACAACAATGACGTTGACCTTTTGGACAACAAACCTCTGACTAGAGTTATGTTATTTCTACTGACGAGACAAATAATGTAAATCTATTTTCTGATACTTTGGAACTTAAATCACTCACTACACCATCCGCTTTCGAGCGCCCCAAAAACAGTCCCAAGTCTCATTTGAGAGTGGGGTCTAAACATTAATCGTAAACCACTTTGCATGTTTCGTTAAGCGATTTCCCGCGAAATTTTAGCTGACGAATATCTCGTATTGAATATTTAGCAAGTTGCCTGCACCAACCCGATATTCCGGAATACTACTAAATAATCAAGAAAAATGCGGCAAAAATCTGAAAATCAAATTTTTCCCCTTATTTTTTCAGAAGAAACATTTTTAAAATTAGAATCACATGAATATCAAATAATAATAATAATACTAATAATAATACTAATACTAATAATAATAATAATAATAATAATAATAATAATAATAATAATAATAATAATAATAATAATAATAATAATAATAATAATAATAATAATGCTTAATTTCTATAGCGCCCCTTTTCACCCAAAAGTGCTCGGAAACGCTTATACAAAGACAGATATATTGGTACATGCACATATGACTTGACTTACTGACTTAGATGCCTTTCGCGTCTCGACCGAAAGATCGGGTCGCCTTGGCTGTTTCCAGTATTTCCTGTGTGAGGTGTCTCCAATATTGCCGGTCCTCTGCTAGGGTTCTCAGATTTTCAAGGTCCCCTGCCGTTATGAGACTAATGCTTTGTCCAAGTGTTGTGAGGTTTTTGTTTAGGATCACAGGGAGTGTTGTGATCGGTCTTCCTCTGAAAAGGTTCCCGTGTTTTTGGAAGTATCCCGACATGGCTTGGTTTGCTGGTATGTTTTTGTCCCTGCGTAGTATGTGACCGAAAAGTTGCCATCGTTGTTGTAAAATGTCAAGGGAGATTGGTCTTTCTTTTGTGATCTTATAGAGTGATTCATTTGAGATCTTTTTGGGGTATTTGATGTCCAGTACCCTTCTTAGCTGTGTGCGATGGAAGGCATCCAGATGTTCTTCTTCGGATTTTGTCACGCCCAAGTGCCGCAGTTATACAGAAGTACCGGTTTTACAAGAGCATGGTACAGTTTCAGTTTGGTTTTTCTCTTTATTTTGTCACCTCTAATCCATACATTGGTGAGTTTACTGAGTGCGGCGTTTGATAGCTCTTTTCTTCTTTGTACATCCTCGGTGTCTCCAATTAGTGAGCCGACTTTCTTTGTTCTTTTCCATTCCTCTTTGTTCCTCGATATTGTTGTAAATTCGGTTTTATTGACATTGACTTGGAGGTTATATTTCATGAGGGTATTTTGTATGATGTCTATATTTGCTGGTGTTGATCCAATAAAATCGACATCATCTGCATAGGCGATTTCTCTAGGGATTGCATTCTCAATATGAGTCGTTGGTTTTGGAATGACTTTTCGAACTTCTTTCAGAGCGTGTTCTAAGTATATTGTGAACAGAATCGGGCTCAGACTATCTCCTTGGGGGGTCCCGATGTTACTTTCGAACTGCGTCTGTTTTGTGGCCCCGTATATCCTTGGTTGTATCTTTGTGTTGCTGAGGAGAAATCGGATTATTCGGAGCTCGTCTTCGTCTACTATTTCTGTTAATATCTCCAAAAGTTTTCCTCTGTCGATCGTATCAAAGGCTGCGGACATATCGATTCCGGTTATTGTTATGGATATGTTTTCTTTGAGTGCCTTTGCTGCCAACCATTTATGTGTCCATACAACGTCCGATGTGCTTCGGTCTTGGCGAAACCCGCTTTGGCTATGTGATAGGTATTTTTCTATTTTCGGTCTAATTCTGTTGAGGACAATAGTTGACAGTGTTTTTCTTATGGTATTCAGTAATGTTATTGGGCGCAGGTTGTTTACGGGTCCTTTCGTTTTTCCTGGTTTTTGTATTGTAATTAGGACACCGCTGTTAATGTCCCAGTCTTTGTGTGTTGAGAATGTTTTGTTCATTATGTTTGCAATGCTCCGATAAAATCAATAAAATCACTCACAGAAAACTGAAAGGAAGTATTCTGTCTTCAACGAAGCTTTAAAGGAGGACAGGGAATTACGATGACTGGTGTCTGCTGAAAGGGCAGAATGTGCGAAAGCACTCCGTGAAAAATTCGACTTAGGAATCGAACGGTTCAAGTACAGGGAAGTAGAGGAGCGGAGAGAACGATTCGGATTGTAGGTAGAAAGAAGAGATGACAAATAATTGGGAGCAGTGCCATGGATGCACTTAAAACAATAACAGGCAAGTTTGTAAGCAATCCGCTTCTCCACGGGAAGCCAATGCAACAACGGCAAGACTGGAGTGACGTGATCTGATGTGAATTAGGAAACAACTTAATTCTTGAAGTGATTCTCATTTTTTTATTGCGTTTGATGTTATATATATATATATTAGTCAGGTGCGAGAAAATAAAAGACCCCAAAGTAGAGCTCTTTAAAACTATGATAATATTTATAAAATTTTGCACACTCTGAATCTAACAAATTGTTTTTACGAATCTCAAATTTCAAGAAAAATGAATGAAAGGTTCAAGAGTTATAGCTGTTCAAAGAATATCACTAAAATTGTCATATCAAGAGTTCGAGAAATTCGCGTAATGAATTACTTTGAACGTCCTGTCGATTCATTGGCAAGATCTTGCAACAAGGGTAGGGTGTAGCTCACCCCGTTTACTTCCAGTTTCATTGTACGCATTTGCACTGTGTTGAACATACAATCAAAACAAGTTAGCAAAAGTCCTAAAACTGACAACTAACAGCCATGGTTTATTCTGAGGAAGATAAAAGTGTTATTAAATCATTATTCGAGGAAAAAGGTTGGACTGGTAAAAAGATTGTTCGAGAATTTCCGAATAAGAACTGGTCAGTCAGGACGGTTAATAAAATCATTGCAAAAGTACGAAAAAAAAGGTCAATTCATAGATGGGGCCCCCGTTCAGCGAGGGTAAAGGAAAATATCGACTTTGTGGAAGATGCTAATCTGTCTCAAGAAGAGAATCCTGGATCCCATCTCTCTACCCGTGAAGTTGCTGGTGTCCTAGGCATAAGTGACTTTTCCGTACGGCAGATTACAAAATAAGATCTTAATCTCCGCCCTTTCAAGCGAATCAAAACCAGCAGAAAGTCTGAATACGTCAAGAGAAAACGCAAAACACGAGCAAGCGCTTTACTAGACAAATTCACCCACAACGACGTTAAGCAAATCATTTTTACTGACGAAAAAGACTTCACTGTTGAACTTGCAAGAAACCGTCACAATGACGTTGTGTACGGAAGTAAAAAAGCTGACATTTCACTGGATAGACTTTACCACGAAGTAATCGGTTCTCAAAAAAATGGTTTCGGGAGGGGCTAGTTCGAACGGCAAAACCCGTCTCCATTTCATCGATACCAAAACAACAAAAGTGAATGCACAAAATTATGCGGTACTGTTTAAGGAAAAACTGTAACCAGATTGCTTAACACTGTATCTTGATAATTCGTTTATTTTCCAACAAGACGGGGCTACATTCCACACAAGTAGATCGACACAAACATTCTTAGTGGAAAACAACATTAAATTCATAACAAAAGATGAATGGCCTCCCATGAGCCCTGATTCAAATCTTATGGATTACAGCATTTGGACCATAATGTCAAACATTGTGTACAAGGGCAGACAAAAAGTATTCGATGAAGAGTAATAGAAAGCAGCAATCCAGGATGCTTGGGACAGAATAACTATTGATGTGATATTCGTCGTTCAATTGCTTCGTGGAAAAAACGCCTACTTACTGTAGTGCCACAAAACAGCGGTTCGATAAAAACAAAAACCATGAAATAATAGTGCTCAGCTTTTTGATAAAAGGAGCTATTTATAAAACAGTTCAAGTATATTTATGATCAACTTCTATTGTTTCGAGCATTCGCTCTCATCGGGAAGTGGAAGTGAAAGTAGATTGTTGTGTTTTTCGTACTTTCCTAGCTTCGTGTTTATGGTGGTTCGTTATTACATAAAAGGTGTTTGTTTCTTTGTCTGCATGAGGATGTTAGTTCGTTTCTTCTGTTGAGTGTTGCCAGGTTCGGTTTTGTGATGATGAAGAATTTTTCTTCTAAACAGAGGTTGCAAATCTTAGAATAGGGGGAGTACAACTGTGCTCTGGAGATGGCTTTCCATGTAATGCTGTGTTCTGTTTTTTTTCTTTGAGTTTCCAAATGTGTTCGCTTAGTGTAGTAGAATGTCGTTAGTGTATGTTTTTGAAGGACGATTTATGCAGGTTGTATCTGGTTTTGAATGAACACTCAGTGAGGCCAATGTATTTTGGTGTGTCTGGGCGTGTAACTGTGGCTTGATAAATAACATTTTGAGTCAGGCAATTGCCGTTTAGTGGGCATGTTGCCTGGGTCTTGCAGTTGCATTTTTTCTCTAGGTTGTTGATGGGCTGAGCTGGCTGTGATAGTTTTCGTTTGTTGTTGGAGGAAATAATGTTTTGTATGTTTGACATGCATGTGTATCCTATTTTGATCGTGTTTTTGTTAATGATTGGGTGTAGGACGTGACCGGGAGGGGAGCATTTTTGTAGTAGATTGAAGAATTTGTTACCGATAGAAGTTGTCATATTCTTGCCGTAGGGTGGGTTGAACCATGTTATATTTCGTTTTCTTTGACGTTTTTTCGTTGAGGTGGTAATTGTCTCTTCTTCATATTTTAGGTTGTAGTCATAGCCACTTTTTGGTAGTGCGTCTGTATGGTGGGATTGCATCGTTGAATATGTTGTTGTTTGTAGAGTTGTTAGATAGTCGTTTGTTAATGCTCTCTGGGATGTTTTTTATTATAGATGGCGGATGATTGCTATGTCTATGGACGAACAGTGGGATGTTGTTGGGTTTTGAAAATGATTGGTAGGTGCCGTTGTTCAGGTTGATGGTTATGTCTAGGAAATCGAATGCCTTTTTGTTGGCTTTGATGGTAATTTTCAGATTGTTGTCTTGGAAGATTTTGCATATTTGTTTTCTTTACAATTTCAGTCTGCCTCGGTCTTTTATTGCACAATGCGAGCCCGTCGTCTCTGTATAGTCCAATGTTTATATCAAGATGTTGCATTTGGGAAAGTAGATATAGTCCGACGAGCTCGCATGTTTCTGCTCCGTCGTAGCTTCCCATGGTGACATCAAAGTTCGTTGATTTTTTTTTTGTCCATGCTACTCCATTGTTGTATAGCGATGTGTTCTTCGAGTGCAGGATGATATGATTTCTTCTTCGGTGATATTGTCAAAAGTTTTCGCGAATTGTGTGTGTGTGTGTATATATATATATATATATATATATATATATATATATATATATATATATATATATTGGCTATTGCACTTCATTTCAGTTCATTTTACTCATACACCTCTGTTATTTGTCATGTATTTTAGAATGTCACGCATTTTTTGTGAATCTATTTGTTTTTTAACTTAAATTTCTTCACATTGCGGGGTTTTTTTAATTTAAAAAACGTGACGATGTCAGTGATGAAATAAATGTCAACACTTATCATAACATCTTTGGATTTAAAAGAAAAAATCAAAATAGCTATAATTAACGCTTAGATATGAGCGGGGTGGTTTTAAAATATCATCTGTCTCCTATTTCACGATATATTAATGAAATGACAAACCGCTAACGTCACGTTTGGGGGTCAGAATGACGTGCTGCAAAGCGACAAACAAGGAACTACGTTGTTATTAAAACGGTAAACCACAGATAAACATAATGTGGCATGTCTAAACTCAAAAAATGTATGAAAGTGATGTAAAGCCTTATCTATTTTAAAACATATTAGGTTAAAAATAGTTTATGGTGATGTTGTTTATGGGTGATATGGCGCAGGTGCTTCATTCCCTTTCTGACCATTACATATTATTTATTAGTTATGACCATTATTATGTCCTTAACCAATTAACTGCCGTACCAAGGAAATACTCGTATATAAAAATTTGACCAGAAAACTCGTACTTCAAATATCGATCGATTTAAATGGTCCTCGTCTCAAAGAAGACTCTCAAACCCGATATGTATATATATGTATATATATATATATATGTATATATATATATATATATATATATATATATATATATATATATATATATCAATCAATCTGTCTATCAAACACTTACACACACACACAAACTCACTCTCTCTCTCTCTCTCTCTCTCTCTCTCTCTCTCTCTCTCTCTCTCCTCTCTCCTCTCCTTCTCTTCTCTCTCTCCTCCTCTCCCTCCTCTCTCTCCCTCTCTCTCTCTCTCTCTCTCTCTCTCTCTCTCTCTCTTTCTTTCTTTCTTTCTTTCTTTCTCTTCCTCGGGCAACCCTGGGGCTCGGTGAGATATCGATATTCCTCGTGATACAAGAAATTAGGTCCTGTGGATTACAATGGCATGCCACTGATTACCTACCCCTGAGCTTTCTCTTGTAGACAATATCCATATATATTTTTAAACCTTTCCAGAAGGCAGACTAGAGTAGATTAGCTTGCCATCACAAGACGTGATTTGTCGAGTTTTATCTCGAATGGATCTCGTTCAACAAATAAAAGCAACAAAGGGAGAGAAAAATCAAATGAATCTGGTGAAAACACCGTAGAGTTGTCTATTTTATGTAAACAAACCAGTTAAATGTCTCAAGAAGAGTTTGGGGATTATTGTCCCGTTAGCGAGAGAATGCCCTTAGATAAGAATATAAAGTGGAATGGTGATTAGCGAGGTTTTCCTCTGGAGACAATACCAGATTCTCCTCAGACAACATTAGGGCAACGAATTTGAGAAAAAAAAAGACCTTTATCACTGTTTAAGAGGATGTTTTTTCATAAACAAAACCAGTTTGGATTGGAGAGCTTTTTCACTTGTCATAAATTGGTCGCCCTTACTATGTCTGACAAAAATCGAATTTTTTGAACTACCAAGTTCAATAAAAATACATTTTAAGGGTCATCTAATATTACATAAAAAACACGGGAAAATATATGGCCAGTGAGCGTATTCGAAGTAAAAGAATAGATATCCAATTTATTTTGTCGACAGGATGTACGACTTATTATCATAATGACGGTAATGTAATAAATAAATAAATATAGATAGATTAAAGAAAAAAGAAGAAAAAAAAAGAAAATGATAAAGGCAGACTACTAAACAACTGAAATTGAAAGTTTTCATTTGATATGATATAGTTTACATTTGTGATGTGAACAATGTTTAGGTTATGATAGTATTTTATTTTCAATCATACACTGTAAAAAATAGTAAAAAGTACTATTGCAATAAAATTACAATTTAAAAAGCATATCTTGATCCAGAGTAGACTTAGATAGTTCAAGATATATTTCCGCTCTATTTAAATCAAAATGTAAGATATGACCCAACACCTCCAAAACGGCATTTTTTCGGGGTGGTTTAGATGCTACAATGGAATCTATAGTCAAAAATAAATACGAGTTTTGGGTTAGGTTTTCTATAAATATCTGAAAAAGTTTATACAAGATAATGCCAGACAAAGCACTTTTTAGGATCTTTTTCTTACACCAGTGCCTGCTCCCTAATTTGTCACTTTAAGATTATATGTTGAATTGATGGGATGAACATCGGTTTTATAGTGACTAAACCAGTTCACATTTACTGGTCATTTTAACTTTCAAATCCATTCATTTGTGGCATTTGGTTCACCCTGACATCATACCGTGTTGAGCCAGCTAGTCACATTTGTTATATGGTTTGTTTTTTTCTGGTACTTTTTAATGCAACGCATTGTTGTGTGTACTTAAGAAAATTAAATTCAGCGTATTACAAATGTGAGATCTTGACATAATTAATAGTGGCCGCGCCTTGGGCAACTGCAGAGATGCACGTCCGCACAATGTAAATCAAATATCTCACCAGTAATACATGTTATTGTCGTTATTTCTCAGAGTGTGGAAAACAAATTTATCTAATTATAATTTCTCTGTTGATACACCCCAGGCGGGTTTATCCCGGGCTTTCCGTGTGATGATTGGCGTCTGGTTGGTATGCCTTCTATGTGCCATTCCCATTGCTTTTCAATTTGGAATACGATATGGAGAATACCAGGGCAAGAAGATCCCTACACAGTGTAACACCATGAACGAGGACACGTCGAAAATTATATTTCAGGTATGTTGACTTATTGTAAAAGCTTCTTTATTTTCGACGCGATAATGAAACAGCAATTTTTTTAATGAAAGAAAGCAAAATCATTGAATATAATGATAATGTAAATCACTTATACCACGCCTATTCCATATACAAACATCTCTAGGAGTCTTTTTCTATCCATATCAATGCCACAATTACATGTTATATTTTTTTAACGTTCTTCAAAGGAAAAAATCGATATAAAGGTAACCAGTTTTGTCTACCAATTATATTCTAATAACATAGTCCTTAATATTTGTCTTAAAAGTAGCTTCTTTACTGCATTCTCTCTTATTGAGAATTGTTACTTATTACTTTTATACCCGGACACAGGTATTCGAAATGTTCATGCAAAATTTCATGGAAATCCAACAAATTATTTTCAGCCCCTATGGCTATATGTGACCCCTTCTCAAAGCTGTCGGGATGAACACTCAAAAATTATTTTTTCTTCTCATTTCAAGTCTAAATTCAATTTTCGAATCCCATTCATAAATAAGTAAAATAAATAGATAAATAAAATTCCCTTATATTCATCCCATATGGGAAATTTGTCTCTTGGGTTTATCCCAAGGAAAGACTGAAATAACCCAGTCGTAAGCCGCAGTGCAGCGCCGCAAATTGAGCTAGGGCGAGGTGACTTGCTCAAGGCCACACAACACAGCGGTTATTTGAACTCGAAACCTTTCGGGTACGAAGCAAAGACCGTACTACTGAGCCACGCTGTCCCTCATTCATCCCGACATTATACCGTTTTGATACGGAGGGTTACGTTTATACATTATTAGATGGACTGGCACATCGATCAGTGAAACAAAGAACAAAGTAAACATCAATTAGAACAGATCAAATTTACAAATCAAAAGAAGTCGGTGACCAACTTACACTGTTCATTGTAAAGTGGAATTTGCATGATATGAAAGAACATTACTTCCCTCCGGTGCTAATCTATTTGTGCCATTACATCAAATAATTAGTAATGTTTAGTTAAAATATCCTAATTGGTTATACATCGAGACCTTGAGAATTTCGAATTATGTTACCGAAAATCTATTTTTTCTGTGACCCAATTTCATTCAATAAGGCCATTATAATGTGTAGCTATTATTGATTTGAGGCCAAAAATATGTTGTTCATTATAAATGGAAATTTTAATCTTAATGAGTGTAAAGGTCTTAGGTTTAAGAGATTTTGTCAAGATGGGTGTCTTTTAAATCGATCGAAATTTGAAGGACGAGTTTTTTTGCCTACTTTTTAAATACGAGTTTTTCCATGCCAGTGTATGGCATTTAACTGGTTAAAAGAATTGTTTCAATCGAATGATAGTTGAAGAAAAGGATTTCTGGCCACCTAGAAAAAAGTGTATTTTCATAATATGGCATATCAGAAAAGCTATCGATATTATAATTTCAAAATTTTAAGAAACCTTTTATGAAGTGGACATCATAGAACATAATATCAATAATAACGATCCACACTTAGAAAGAAAAGAAACACGAACAGTAAAGCTATTCGAATATAGAGGAAATGAATAAATTGCAATGTCTTACAACTAAAAACGTGAGCTTTTATATAGCAGAATATCAACTAAATGTGTTCAAAGCGGTTTATAAAGAGTCCTTGACCAACAGCAACACGTAACATGTAGAACGAGACATGACGCCTATTAGGCGATATTACAATTTTTGACAGAGACAACGCTGTTAACGGCCAGGTACACATTTTACACCTGAGTACGGTGAAAGAATGTGAGTAAAGAGCTTTTTCCAAGGACTCAACTATGCGCCGAGCGAGGCTCGAACCTAGAACCTTCCGATCCGAAAACAAGTGTCATACCACTAGACTACATAGCCGCAATTACTAACTTCATTTTTACTACTTTTGCATGACAAAAAGATTTTTTTTGTCCATAATATTTTTCAGGGCAATTTTATTGGCTTTATTATGACACAAAATACCTAACATTTTCTAGGTTGCTCTTCTGGTCCCATCTCGCCCCTGCAAACAGGAGGTAGCTTAGACTGGTAGCCTAATTGGCTTTATTGGATATTTTATGTTGGCGGCACCAGCTTTTATAAGATTTAAAAAACTTTTTATTGATGGAAGTTATTTATGTTTTGTTTTTAAAATGATTATTATTGTATTGCTATTATCATTTATATTATTATTGTCATCACCATCATCATCATCATCATCATCATCATCATCATCATTATTATTATTATTATTATTATTATTATTATTATTATTATTATTATTATTATTACTTAATAGTGAAAGTACGTAAGTCATCGCATAGAATCCATAAAACCTTGAAAAACACACATTTTATACAACGTTCCGTCAAAATTGTGTAGAAAATGGTTAAAAACACGGATTCCATTAAATATTTACATAATGTTGAAAATGAACTAAAATGAATGTTGACTCGAGACTGCGTTCACCAGGCTAGTTTCTGGGGAAAATAGAGTATGCACAATTAGGCCTGTTACCAGCGACTGGAGGAATCCAGGCTTTTACATGTATTTCATCACGGAAGCTCCTGTCCCAGTACAGCCCTAGTGCAATCCCATCTCATCCCTAGCACAGTTCAAGCACAACCCTTGTTTAGCTTCAGCACAGCCCCATCACAACTCCAGCCCAACCCCATCCCCAGGTCTGGCTTCGCCCTTGCAATGCAGGATACTCTCCTTCGATGCCCTATAATCTCTCTCCATATTTTGGGAGTTTTTCATTCATCTAGATATTTGGACCTTGATGCGAAATTTCATAGTTCACCTTTTTAAAAATATAAACTAGTGGAGAACCCGCAATATTTGTGGGGAAATAACGGTTAGTACGAACATGCACTCGTCTATTGCAATTATTATACTACCCTTTTGTGGAAATTAAAATAGATCTATATAGAGAATCCAAAATAGAGCAATCAGCGATCAAAATCGGTCCGCTAATGAATCTGGCAACATGGCGGTCAGATGGCGATTCACAAACTCAAAAGACCTATCATTCAATATCTCCCCAGCCAGGCGGAGTTGTACCAGTAAGGTCGCGGTTTCGAGTCCCCATCGCCGCCGCGAAGTTTTTATTCTCTGTTGTCTTCTGGCACTTTCCTACTCACTTCATTTCTTATTATTATCATTCTGGGTACTTCATTATGCCCAAGCAGATTTTGTAAATAACTATTTGAGTGATACAACTACCGTTACTTTTTAAAAAGAGAAATGTGCAAGTTAATCGTATATCAACCTGTAAAAGAGGTGTAGTTTTATAATTGTTGGATTTGCCAGTATTTCTGTGCCCGTTGACAAAAATTTAACATGGGCTGTACGGAACCATTTTGATCTCAAACCTTATTTTGTTTTAATAACAGTTGCCAATTGGCCCTGTCAAACATGATTAGAATGAAGCAATGAATGAGTTCAAAGTGACAACCAAACCAATCATTTCGTACGTTGAATATTATGATATTATTATTGCCATCCATCTTTTGACTTTCCACGTTTATTCCCTTATATAAAATCTTACACAAAGTCAATATACGTATTATACTTATTCATCCATCAAACCCTCGGTGTCTTGTCAACAATGTTTACATTTCAAACAAAGTTTAAATTATCAAAAATACTTATTTTGAGATGTTTGGTTTTTTAAAAAGTTGCTCTATTCTCCCACGAGGGCGTGAATAATGATTAAAAATCGTTTGCATTTATTATTATGTGTTGTCATTCAGGGAACGTAATAAGTTGTCAAACACATTTTCTATTTCGCATTATGATTGAGTATACAGTCAATAGAGATGAAAACGGAGATGTCTCAGAGGTAGAATACGAGATATCTTACACCGTTAAAAACACCCATTTCTCATTTTAGCAAGAAAGCTGTTCCCTCATAATTTAATAAATTAATATGACCCCAACTTTTCAAAATGTTTTGAACCTGAGACTGAGACTTCTTCGAAATTTAAGGATTAAGACATTCTAGCAAGTTGGAATGAAAGAAAAGGTCTCTGGCCAAAATAAGGAAAAAATGTGTTGTTGCCAGCATAATGTTGGAAGATCACAGGGAAGGACTGGGCCACGAGGAGAAAGGACGATCAAAGTGGAAAAGCGACCAAAGAGATTTTCAGGTCATTAATGATACCGATAAGTGCTGACCCATTATTGCGTAATTTACAATTTTCTTCATAACAGTTTTCAAAGCATTAAAGAGATCAGTCCCTGTTGTAATATATATTGGATTAAAGTGTTGGAATAATGTGTCTATATAATGAGTCTTTAAGTGAAATTATAATATTGCTTTTTATTTAAATATGATCAATTAAAAATAATGAGAGTATCCATTTCTGAAAAGAAAATGCAAAACTTATTGAAACTCAGTTGATAAAAGATCAGAATCTTTATTCACCAGTTAACTAGTGTCCTCTGGAAAAACAACTTCGCTTAGTCAAAGGTTTGAGAGTTTTAGCCAAAATGAGGGTATTTATTAAATAGATCGATATTTGAAGGACGAGTTTTATTGTAAACTTTTTAAATAGGTGTCTTTCCAGAGTATGGCAGTTAACTGGTTAAATGAGGTGACACCCTGATGACTTTATGAGAAAAAAAAACAAGTGTTATTCTGTTATATGTCGTAGTTTCTGTCGTTCAATCCACCAAACAAATTATCATTATGCCATACACCAACGAAAAAACAAACGTGTTTTTTTCATTCTGCCAGAATTTTTTACACCATGTATCATAGATAAAGATGTCTCTCCTGCTCCCTCCCCCCAATCCCGCACCCAGCTCTTAACTGTCTTAACTCGAGTCTTCTTTGAAATATATACGGGTTTTTGGGAGGGGGCGGGGGTAGGATTCCGGGGAAGGGGTTGAAAAGTTGCGATCTTGCTTATCTATCGATGTTACGTATATGAACAAACGGTGGAAGTGAATCGGTGGAAGTGAATATCTGTTAGAATTGTATTTTGATATTTTATATGTCGTTTCTTGACGTCATATCGCAAAGTCGTTGAAGCAAAATCGTCAGTTAAAAAATATACATGCTTACCGCCAATAATTGTAACAAAGATATTTGAGCCAACTAACACCTACAGTAACTTTAGCATTAGAAGTAAAAAACTATTGGGGGCGTTTATCCAATTTCCCCACAGCACCAAATGCCTTGCGGTGAAACCAATTTTAGTCCTATTGAACCATTTACAATGTCTGTGATCATTGTTGCACTCTCTGCCCTCCCACTCACGAAACCTGACAACAATCAAACTCACACCGCACAAAAAATAAAAGCGAAAATCGATAAATGATGGAGCCTTGGTGGGCTCCATTTTGCTGTTGGTTAGAAAAGCAATTCCGCAAAATAAGCAAAATGTTATGGTTACCCACACTCACTTTAAAAAGTGTATGGTTGGTTATTGCATGTATCCATAAGCTGTATCTTATTGAATGTAGCTCCATAACCATTTTGCTCTGCACCATCAACAACATGTGAATGAAAGTGTTTTACACAGTATTTCGTAAATGAATAGCAAAACAAAAACCCAAATACAAACAAAAATCTATGATAACTATAGAGAAAAAAACTAGAAGATAAGACCGTTTGAATAAATTCATTAACCTATTAGCTCATTAATGGCTATTCAAAGTTATCAATAAAAATCAAGCTAGACTTGACCCAGAATGCTTCCAGTGTACTGAGTACCCCAGCCTGGGATCAAGAATCACTTCAACTTTCCCTATTGGCTCATCGTCGCGTCAGTGGTTCTGTCTATTCGTTCCATCACGATATGGCTTGTTTTCAATAAATTAACTATTACGAACCCACCGAAAAACTTCTTTTACACATATTGAATTGCAATTCAAATGTTTCAAAATAATGATCAATGAATTCTAAACTTTCAGGCGTGATCAAGATCTATTCCATTATAATTCCCATATATATCTTTGAATTCCCCAATTGACATGTTACATCTTGAATTGATGTAGATTTGCTTAACGTAAAACACTTTTTTGCGATTAGATTAGTTGAAAACAGTACTTTACCTTTGAATTTAATTTTATTATTGTTAAAAATTGGTTCATCTGGGTGAATTTCCATACTTTGATCTTCATGAGGAAAGTGAAGATACTCTATTAGAACATTTTTCCAAAATATGTTTTTCACCAATTTTAACCCTTTGAACTGCGCTCTGTTTATATTTGCTTCCAATGCTTTCCCCCCCCCCCCCCCAATGCGTCTAAAAAAGTAATTTCTACTTTCCAATCGCAACTTTCATCTGAATAAAACTTTTTTCCCCAATTAATCAGAAATGATTTTTGTAAAGAAATTATGTCAATCATGTTCAGGCCTCCATTACTTCTATCGTTACACATGGTCTTTCTTTTTACTTTCTCAAAAGCTCTCAATTTGATGTTTTCTTTTGCCACAAAAATTTAAAGAACAATCTATTTATTTCCTCTAATACAGTCAACGGGATTGAAATACTCTGCATGATATAGATTAACATAGAAATACCAAAGGTTTTGATTATGTTTATTTTTCCTATCAAAAAAGGTCCCTTTTTTCCCATAACTTTAGCATTTTCTTTCTGCAGTACACGGGGGACAGTACACGACACAAAAACAAAAAAAATAGTTGTTTCGAGAGATTTGAAGAAAATTGACATAGAACTATTTAAAGCGGACCTCTCTCACTCTCTAACTACACATTGTGAGAAAGAAGTGACTGGTGACAATTTTGATAAAGCAGTTATTAGTGTTATGGATAAGCACGCACCTCTCACAACAAGATCTGTGAACATCAGAAAAGAATCACCATGGTACAATTTGGAGGTAAAACGTATAAAGAAAGAGAAAAGAAAAGCGGAGAAGAAATGGAAAAAATCTGGCCTGACAATTGATAAGGAAACTTACATATCATTCAAACATAGACTCAAAGAGGCGACAATTAAGGCAAAGCGTATCTACTATCTTGATAAAGTTGATAACATAAAAAGTCCGAAGGAGTTTTATAAAATCTCAAATAAGCTTCTAGGCAAAGAGATCAAAACAAGCCTGCCACACCACATTGATGACAAGCAACTCGCAGACTGCTTTGTAGAGTATTTCATGAATAAAATAACAACGATACGGAGTGAACTTGACAGAGACGAAACAGAAGCAGAATATACCTCTTTTTATGGTGAACCCTTAACATCTTTCAAAGAAATTTCAATAAATGACACAAAGAAAACGATTCTCTCTAGTCCTAGCAAATCATGTAGGCTCGACCCTTTACCAACATCCCTTTTGAAGGAGTGTATCGATGAACTTGCACCTTACATCACTGAATTGATTAATCAATCATTAAGGGAGGGAGTTGTTCCAGAAAGCTTCAAGAAAGCATTGGTGAAGCCATTGTTGAAGAAAGCGGGACTTGACAGTGATAATTTTAAAAACTTTAGGCCTGTATCAAATCTACCATTCATTTCCAAAATTCTAGAAAAGATTGTACTAAAACAACTTTCTTGTCACGTGAAACATAATAACCTCGATGAGTGCTTTCAATCGGCCTATCGGCAAAATCATAGCACAGAAACAGCATTGATGAGAATCACAAATGACTTGCTGCAAATTATTGATCAAGGAAAAACCACCATCCTTAGTCTTCTCGATCTTTCGGCGGCCTTTGACACCATCGACCATGCCATACTACTTCGAAGGCTACAAGTTACTTTCGGCATATCGGGCACTGCTCTAAACTGGTTTGCATCATATCTTACTCAAAGAACTCAATCAGTTTTAATTGGGGAAGTAACTTCGTCAGAGCGTGACCTTCATTTTGGTGTACCTCAAGGATCCGTTTTAGGTCCAGTCCTTTTTGTACTTTACACTTCCCCTGTTGTGAGTATCTTAGAGCAACATTCTCTCGCTTACCATATGTACGCCGACGATACCCAGATATATAGCATGTGTTTGCAATCCGATATAGTTTCAAAGATAACTGTTTACGAACAATGCATCAACCATGTGATGAGATGGATGTCTGCAAATAGATTAAAATTAAATGGCGACAAGACTGAAGCCTTATTCATTGCTAGTTCAAATAATAAGACAGATCCATTTACACTGGCACTGACAATCAACGATAATGATAAAATACAACTCACAACATCAGCAAAAAATCTCGGCATCACCCTGGAGAGTGATCTGTCTATGAACAAACATATTAACAATGTGAGAACAAGTGCTATCTGCATTCTAAGAAATATCAGAACAATCAGACCATTTATTAATAGGGAAACTTGCAACAAATTGGTAACATCTTTGATATTCCCGAAAATGGACTACTGCAATGCACTGTTTGTTGGTCTAACAAAGGACAAAATAAACAAACTCCAGAAAATACAGAACATGGCAGCCCGCGTTGTACTACAGAAAGACAGAAAAACTGCAGCTCTCGAATTACTACAGCAGCTGCATTGGCTGCCAGTGGACCAGCGGATTAAATATAAATCTTCAACTATCGTTTTCAAATGCCTGGAGGGCTCGTCACCAGCATATCTCTCAAACCTCGTTGAACGGTATAACCCACAGCGATCGCTTCGATCAACGAACGACCTCAAATTGAAAACACCCCGCTGTCGAGTGAAGGCTGGTGAACGCGCCTTTCAGCATTCTGGTCCAAGGTTGTGGAATTTACTACCACTAGAGATACGTTCTTCGTCTTCACTAGAGGAATTCAAGCGTCGATTGAAGACATTCTTATTCCGACAGGCTTTCTTTTGATTATGTGTATAATTAGCGTTGTTCGTGTACTGTGTTAGGGCTTCATTATTAAGTTAATCTTTGTTATGCGCCCAGAGCCCTCCTGATGAAGGGATGTTTGGCGCACTATAAATCTATACCATTATTATTATTATTATTATTATTATTATTATTATTATTATTATTATTATTATTATTATTATTATTATTATTATTATTATTATTATTATTAATTATAATTAGTATTATCATTTTTATTATTATCATTATTATTATTATTATTATTATTATTATTATTATTAATTATTATTATTATTATTATTATTATTATATTATTATTATTATTAGTATTAGTATTATTATTATTAGTATTATTATTATTATTATATTATTATTATTATTATTATTATTATTATTATTATTATTATTATTATTATTATTATTATTATTATTCGTATTATTCTTTATTATTATTATTAGCATTATAACTACTAAGAGTCTCATCATTTTATTATATAATGCCAATGAAATTATTATCAATGAGGAGTTTTATGACCCATGCGATGACCCGTAATCAGAGGCAGCGATTATGTAGATAGCAATGATTACTATCTATAGCCCCCTATCTTAGAGTGTACAGGGTTATTAAGTCATATAAAATCAAGGCATTTTCTGTTTCATTTTAAAACATATGTTTATTTATTTATTTGTCTATTTATTTACTGATTTATTTATATAATTCTTTTTTTAAACTTTTACTCATGACCTTCTTAAATGAGCAGCTTTGTAGATTTATGACATGATACTCGCCTTTGGATCACTGGCTTGAGTCCTGGTCCGGGTGGCACAAAGTTGAGTCCTTGGAAAAGGTTCTTTAACCCTCTCCTTACCAATTATAGGAAAATCGTCACATTCGTTAGGATACAACCAACATTTTTCTTATTTAAATTTATTCTACTAGTAAAAAGCCCGCAATTTCGCGGGGAAAGAACTATTTTCAATCGATATTGTACCCACCATCATTTAATGAGGGCATATTGGTAAACAACGTTGTCCGTGTAACTTGGTAATCCCCCTGTTGATTTTCTGTGTGACCCAACATGAACTGTAAGTTACTATAGCCTCTGACCCGTGACACAGTAACATATAGTTGTCCGTGTGTGAAAACAGGTTGTGGTAAGAAAATCAACTGCAAAAATAAACCTGAAGTAGTAGACGTGAGCAGAGTTGAAAGACGATCCTGGGATCGAGAACTTACCTTACAGTACAGTACTCTGGTGATCATGTTTGGTGGCGTTTTGCACCGTTTTATGCACCTCCAATGGAGGTGTACAAAAACGCACCATTTTTATGCACCTCCGTTGGCGCTGCTGGTTGATTAATGAAAAGGTTGCTGCTTGAAGCTCGAAGGGAAAAAAACGATAAGTGTTGAATTGTAAGCCTCAATTTAATAGACGAAGACATACTGAGGACGTTTCGGATTTCCCCTTTATCAACAAAACACGACGAATAAGACACTAAGAACGAATGAGAGAGGTGTAGTGTGAATGGCGTAGATAAGGTAAATAGACATAAACAATGATGGGACAGGAAGTTTTTGAAAAACAACAAAAACAAAAACAAAAAAAAAGAAGAAGAAAAAGAAAAAAAGAAAAAAAAACCCAATAAAATTACAAAGACGAGTTAAACGAATACACTGATGATAATGATAAAATATTATAAAATGATAACAATCGACGTTAACATATAAATGCACGTCGATAACACATTGAATGGTGCCGATGATGTTGTTTTTTTAAACGATAATAATAAATAATAATAATAATAATAATAATAATAATAATAATAATAATAGATTACTTTAAGGTTTTAAATATATGTCGAGTGACTATAACAACGAAAATGATGTCTTTCTCAATAAAGTAAACTTTTTTAAAAATGTCCACCCAGTACTTTCAAGGTTAGAGTCTGACAGGTTATCCACTGCGCTACGGAGCCACCTGACTATTCATAACATTTAATAAGGTCTTTCTAAGACCTTATTTTACCTTCAATGCTACTTCTATTTTCTTGTTTTAATTTTCCATATTTTTTAAAGATTTTAATAAAAAGTTTATTACCAAAAGAAGTTAAACCTGGGTATTATCCACCCGAAACCATCACATTGAAAGCATCAAAGGGGCAATAATAATACTTGATGTCATAAATAGATGAAAACTGTTGAAAACTTATTGTAGATCTGAAATCCTTAAAGTAATTAAGTGAATACATTATTTCGAATGCGACGATTTGCGTAAAAACGCCAAACTGACAACTTTTTACAGTGTCGAAATTGGTTGTTTTTGAGAGTGTTAGTGCTGTCGGTTTGACTCAACGAACTTTCAAACTGACTTTAAATTATAAAAGGAAATCGAGTTATCTGTTTATCTATCTATAAAAAATACATTTCTAATTTTCAAATCTTTCAGTAGAGTTGTGCGCCGTATAATTTTTTTTATTGACTCAAATGGCACAATGTTCTCCACAAGGCTAGACTATATTTTTTTAAAGAAAGGATTTTCAATTCCATTGTATTTATCTTCCAACAACAATCTACACGTTTTTATATTTCACTTTCTAAACTGCATTACATAGTTCCTCCCCGCCTCCCCTCTTTTCACTTAATTAATTGCGCACCTTTTCGAAATATCTAGCATTCTATTTTAATTCGTGCTTCCTTACAAAGGAGCACACTAATTTCCTGCCAACCAATGTTTTGTTTATTCATCTTAACTACGCCACTACCACAGTAGCTCATTCATCCGTGGTGTTTCATTCATCCGGTTTTGTTGATAAAATGGAAACCCGAAACGTTCATTTGATCTGTTTTTGCATTTAAATTGAAACTTACATTCAATTTCACATTATTATTTATTTCTTCGAGCTTCGAGCAGCAACATTTACATTAAGTGAATACATTATACTGGGGATGTAGGAGCTTTCGGAATGTCTCCCCTTTACTTAACTTATGGAAAAACAAACATCCTAGCACCTTTACTAAGACTTATGACTAACCCGAATAGAAAAAGAAATATCCTCCGATCTCGAGCTAACCCTAATAGAAAAAAATGATGACATTGAATAAATAAACGCCTGACAAATATCAACGGTGAAAATACAAATTTAAAGAATACTCGGGATGTAGGAGCTTTAGGAATGTCTCCCCTTTACTTAACTTATGGAAAAACAAACATCCAAGCATCTTTACTATGACTTATGACTAATCCTAATCGAAAAAAAAAAATATCCTCCGATCTCGAGCTAACCCTAATAGAAAAAATGATGACAAATTGAATAAATAAACGCCTGACAAAAGATCAACGGTGAGAATACAAATTTAAAGAATACTGGGGATGTAGGCGCTTTCGGAATGTCTCCCCTTTACTTAACTTATGGAAAAATAAACACCCAAGCACCTTTACTAAGACTTATGACTAACCCTAATAGAAAAAAAATCCTTCGATCTCGAGCTAACCCTAATAGTAAAAAAAGAATCAAAATGGCGACTGAAATACCTTCATGTGATCAAGTGAATAATATCACTATGAATGCCACGATTTGCTGAAAAATGCCAACACACACACACACACATACACACACACACATGTATACACCACACACAACACACACACAAACACACACACGTGCACACACACACCCAAACATACACGCAATTGGAAAATACTACTACATAACAACACTGATCACCGCTAAATCAACAACACAACGGAAGTAATAATAATACTCGATGTCATAAATAGATGACGCAAATTGACAACTTTTTACAGTGTCAAAATTAGTTGATTTTGAAAGTCTAGTGTCGTCGGTACATATTTTATTATATCTGTTTGACTCAACGAACTTTCAAACTGATTTTAGATTATAAAAGGAAATCAAGTTATCTGTTTATCTATCTGTAAAAAATACATTTCTAATTTTCAAATCTTTCAGTAGAGTTGTGCGCCGTATCAATTTTTATATTGACTCAAATAAGCACAATGTTCTCCACAATGCTATATTTTTAAAGAAAGGATAAATCATAACATTTAAAGACAATGAACAGTGTGTTGTAGAGCATGTTTTGCAAAAGAAATGATTTATCGCAAGAGCTTTACTGCTATTGTGTTTGAGTGATAAAAACATATTTTTGTGTTAGTTGGGTGTGAAGTTTTGGGGAAAATCTTGAAAATGGCTTGTAAGGAGAGGGCAAATTAAGCAAATTCTCTCCCCGTACTCAGGTGTGAAATTAGTACCTGGCTGGTAACAGCGTTGTTATTACATTGATATATCGCCATACAGCCCTGTCCTATATATTAAATGTTGCTGTTGACTAAGGATCCCTTTAATCTGGGCACGCTTGTAAAGTTTTTTGTGTGCTTTTTAAAAGAACCAAAATAGCATAAATTTCGTATTATTTTTCAGCTGCATAACTTATTATTTCTTCTCAGAGAATCGTTTTGTTTTCTGTTACCAGATACTTCATAGGTTGTGTAAAGGGAACGAAGTTGACGTCACTCAGCTCTTTGTTATGATTTTAGACAACCTATTAGTGACACGTTCTCAGTATATTATATCATCCAGACTATCAAAGTTTAAGATTTCACAGTTTTGTGCGATGGAATCTTAAATTTGGCTGGCGGATGTTGTGAGTATCGCACCTAAACACACAGTATCAATACAAAAACGTTTATTAGACAAAATTCTGACCAACAAATTTTGTAAAGTTAGAGTCTTCTCTCGTGGTCATTTTACATTGGACAGCTTATTCTACCGTACTATGAAAATGAAAGAAAAAAAACATATATATATATACATATACATATATATATATACATATATCCTTTCTTTAAAAAATATAGCATTGTGGAGAACATTGTGCTTATTTGAGTCAATAAAAAAATTGACACGGCGCACAACTCTACTGAAATTTGAAAATTAGAAATGTATTTTTTACAGATAGATAAACAGATAACTTGATTTCCTTTTATAATTTAAAGTCAGTTTGAAAGTTCGTTGAGTCAAACAGATATCATAAAATATGTACCAACGACGACACTTGACTCCCAAAATCAACTAATTTTGACACTGTAAAAAGTTATCAATTTGCGTCATCTATTTATGACATCAAGTATTATTATTACTTCCGTTGTGTTGTTGATATAGCGGTGATCAGTGTTGTTATGTATAATTGCGTGTATGTTTGTGTGTGTGTGCGTGTGTGTGTGTGTTTGTGTGTGTATGTGTGTGTGTTGTGTGTGGTGTATACATGTGTGTGTGGGTGTTGGCATTTTTCAGCAAATCGTGGCATTCATAGTGATATTATTCACTTGATCACATGAAGGTATTTCAGTCGCCATTTTGGATCTTTTTTTTTAATTTTTGGGTTAGCTCGAGATCGGAGGATATTTCTTTTTCTATTAAGGTTTGTCATAAGTCTTAGTAAAGGTTCTAGGATGTTTGTTTTTCCATAAGTTAAGTAAAGGGGAGACATTCCGAAAGCTCCTACATGCCCAGTATTCTTTAAATTTGTATTTTCACCGTTGATATTTTGTCAGGCATTTATTCATTCAATTTGTCATTATATAGACGTATTTTAAAAACTCTAGAACAAACCTTGATAGATTTGTGAACGTTTAAAATTTCCTAATTTGACCATTGTTTTGATTTTCGGCCGCCATTTTGATTTGTTAAATATTGAAAGGTAGTGCAAAGCAGTCCGAGAGTTGTTTTTTTTTCTATTAGGGTTAGCTCGAGAGGTTAGTCATAAGTCTTATTAAAGATGCTAGGGTGTTTGTTTTTCCATAAGTTAAGTAAAGGGGAGACATTCCGAAAGCTCCTACATCCCCGGTATTCTTTAAATTTGTATTTTCACCTTTGAACTTTTGTCAGGCGTTTATTTATTCAATTTGTCATGATTTTTTCTATTAGGATTAGCTCGAGATCGGATGATTTTTTTTCCTATTAGGGTTAGTCATAAGTCTTATTAAAGTGCTAGGGTGTTTGTTTTTCCTATTAGGGTTAATTAAAGGTACTAGGTTTAATTTTTTCTTGGAGTAAGTTGAGGGAATATATTATTAAATATATTATTGGGCCACACAGAAAAATCAACCGAAGATATACCAAATTACACAGACAACGTTGTTTACCAATCTGCCCTCATTAAATGATGGTGAGTACAGTATCGAATGAAAATAATTCTTTCCCCGCGAAATTGCGGGCTTTTTACTAGTCTTGTCAAAAATACCCAAACCTGCGATTTCTTTAGTCTCAGGTTTGAGTGTTTTTGACAAGATGAGGGTCAATTTAATCGATCGACATTTGAAGGATAAGTTTTCTGGCCAAAAGTTTTAAAATGTGTTCTTTTTGGGGGGGGGGTTTTTTGGGGGGTGGGGGGGGGGGATTGTTTGTTTTTTGCTGTTTTTTTTTTGGGGGGGGGGGTTGGTTTTTTTTGGTTTGGTTTTTTTTTTCAGAGCGCGGCAGTAATGATTGTTTATTGAGCACATTATTGATTGCAAAAAGATATTTGGGTTAGCATCCTTATTCTTCCATCACTGATGTCATTTGGCACCAATAACATGTTTTGACAGCATGATAATAAAAAGAGAAATGGATTAATCTGTTTACGGGCTGTCTCTATAATGTCTCCATTAACTTTTTCACCCTGTTGCATTGTTGTTTTCTGATTTCCACCGTAAAATGTTCAGGCATGCTTTGCAAAAGGTTTTTAATTAAAGTAAACAAGCTTTGTTTTACGGGATAAACTCCAGCCCCATAAGTCTCCTGGATTTAAGAGACAAAACACAGAACAATAGATAAGCATGAGAGCAAAAATAGAATAAACAAGTAAATAAAAAGGTTGATGAAATAGCATTGCTATTGTAAATGGAACACAATGCGTGTTTTCCCTGATCAGCACAGTGGGATTCTAATGGCATGGGAATTAAACCCGTCCAGTTTGACAGCCTTCAAGAGCGTGCCAAAGCCATTTCGATTTTGCTTTCGGTGCATTTTAATTATACGCGATATCTACGTGTATTTATGTTAAGTTGTATTTTTTTTTTTGCGACTGTCATTATGCTGGGAGTGGGCCCAGGATAATCACAAATCATTTCCCCCAAAGGATCTGGTTTGCATGAGTCGGGGATGGGGCGATGATTATTGAATAGGTAAAGCACCCAACTGTTAATCGCAAAGAGACACAACACATGATTCTGATCTGTACAATTTGGAATTTGTATTATAAATGGACTGCTGGGTCAAATTTAGATTATGTTGAAAATGTTCTACGAGAGACTAGCTAATTCGTAGGGTATCAAGTATTTGTTACTGTTGTCGGTTTCAGAGGAGAAAGACATTTAGGGCCAACTTGGGCCAATCATGCTCTGACATTTAATTTTCAATCGTAGAAAGCAATGTTAACTATTTCACGGCGTTACTTGTTAATTCTACAAGAGATGTAGGTATTTAAATTTTCTTTTTCGATTTCATGTTTTAAATGCTCACTAATCGTTCTTTACCATTTCGATGTTAATCTCATATCATATCATATATCTCCGTTATAGGAATCTCAATTGTGTCATATCGTGTCGTTTGAGAGTTATAGGCCTTAAAAACCTTTTATTTAAATGCTCTGTGTGTACAAACCCGCTCTTTATTGAATCGCATTGTGAAGGCAAAACTTTTGTCATATTGATTACTTTTCCATCATTCACTTGTATTTTCGCAGCCAGGTCGATTATAATATAATGAATGGACAGAGACATGAATCTTCTATTGATTGACATGTGGGATTTTATAAAGGAAAAGGAGATAAATTGACTTCATTATCATGTCGCTTTCAAACAACTCCTTGAACTTTGCTATTTTCACCATTCAGGTGAACAGGGCACATCAAACGACAAAAAAATGAATGTTTCTCTGAATTATGAAAATCCGACTCAGCACGTAGTGAGAGTCACTCCCTCATATGACTCGTACTTTCACAAAGTTACCAATATTAAATCAATGTGAAATTGAATGTAAGCTTCAATTTAACACGAAAACAGATAAAATGGATGTTTCGGTTTTCCCCTTTATCAACAAAACAGTATGAATGAAACACTACAGAAGAATAAGATAATGTGGTAATGGCGTTGTTAAGATGAATAAACCAACGCCACTACCACATTGTCTCATTCGTCTGTAGTATTTCATTCATCCTGTTTTGTTGATAAAGGGGAAATCCGAAACGTCCATTTTATCTGTTTTCGTCTATTTAATTGAAGCTTACATTCAATTGCACATTGTTATTTATTTATTCGAGCTTCGAGCAACAACATTTACATTACCCAATATTATATCAAATTTGACCTTCTCTATTTCTCTCAAAAATACACCAAGGAAGCTCCTTCAATCCAACTAAAACTTATCTCTTTCAAATGCCCGACTTATACAAAATGATCAAATCAAAAGCTCATAAACATGTGTACGTTACACACACACACACACACATACACACTCACACACACACACACGCACACACACACATACATACACCACAAGAATTCACAAACATAAATTATACACAAAAATGCGCTCGCGCGCGCATTATGGTCGAGTGGATCCATTCTTTATTAAATCAATTTCGATTTTCGTTCACTCCTAACGAGATGAATTGCACTCTTGTAGAAATATCGACGTTTTTATGATCCAATTGACTTTTTTTTAACCACAGGCGACATCCTTCAAAATTAGATAGAATTTTCAATATTCAGTGTAAATTTGTTTACGAGAAGCGTTGGTGGCTGAATTAAAGATGTATTGGTACTCTTAACCACGCTAAAATCGAGCAATTCTATCTCTGTTAATAAGAAATCTCATATTTATTCTATCAATATGATCGCCACCACCACCACCACTACCACCACCACGACCACCACTATCATCATCATAATCATCATCATCATCATTATCATCATCATCATCATCATCATCATCGTCGTCGTCGTCGTCGTCGTCGTCGCTGTCGTCATGAAAGAGATTATATTTGCCATCAAATGGTCAACGTTAACAACATTAATAATCAATAACAAAAAACTTTTCTTGTGACGAATTTTAGCTGCAATTTAAAAACCAACGCAGTATTCCATTCAGAAATGCGTTGGCGATTAGAATATCAAAAACCAATGCGTGGGCGAAATGTCAAGCACAATATTATCATTCAAATGAAAAAAAGGTGAATGGCCTTTTATATTAAATTGCAATTCACAAATAAAAGAGCAATACAAAATTTAACAAAACAGAATAGATAAGCTCTAATCTTACATTTATTAAAGTTATTGTTAAAATGAATATACCAGCTGAAAGAGTATAAAGTCATTTATTTTCTCCTAAACAAGAATATACCATCTCGTGATTCTAAAAATGATAATCATATTTTTTCTCTTTTAGTCAAGAATGATTCTTGTAACATAAAAAAACATTACTGACCAGTATCTAGATTTTCTTTTTGAAATGTGAATGTTAATTAATTTTATACACGGAAATATTGCGGAGTGTCCTGCTAAACTTTGGTATGAATTTGTTCCGTACACAATGTTGTACATTGAGTACGGCATCCTCGGCCAAGACATTTTGAAAGAAACAAACTATTTCTCTCACAAAGCACACCCCTTTTCTCATATTGGCAGATTTTTAAAATATCTCGATGAGTCATTTGAAAAATTATGTAGCATGGGGAAGTAGAATTTAACTAGATCTATTTGTGACAAATTGAAGTGTTATCTTAATTCATGAAAAATTTTAAGTATATAAAATGACTGGCCAAAATGAAAAAGGTGTTTAGTTATTAAACGATATTAACAATCTTCGTGTCAAATGTTTAATGTTATAACTAGCAATAATAATTTTCAATACCAAATATATCCTAGTTCAACAAAAGGAATTTTTTTTTTTTTTTTTTTGTAATAGATACATTGGAATACCTTCATTTGCTGTCTATAGAGGGGTGTTGATTATGAACTAGCACGTCCAGCCTTTAAATGTCTTTTCAACAAGGCTTCCGACTTCCGACTATTTAAAATCACTCCTTACTGTCCATATTTTAAGTCGCTCACTCAAGTCTTTTAACTCAGTATCTTTTGAAAGAGAAGTCCATAAAACCATGTTAGGATCGATCTTTTGCCTTTTCTGCTCGGACGTGTAGAAATTGTCAACTACCTATACAAGGAACTGTCAGAACTTTGACACCCATTTTATAAATCTCCCCAAAACTGAATTATTTAGATCTACCTATCGCATGAATAGTATGTTATTATTATATTATATTTAATTTATTTATTTTATTTTGTTTATGGATTAGTAAGTAAAATTATTCTAACTAGTTTGGAGGGGTTTTGTGTGTGTGTGTGGGGGGGGGGGGGTGCCATTAAGCATTGTAAAATTATATTGGCGCAATATCAATTTTGTTTATGGATTAGTAAGTAAAATTATTCTAACTAGTTTGTTTGTTTGGGGTTTTTTTTGTTTGTTTTTTTTTTGTGGTGGGGGGGGGGCGCCATTAAGCATTTTAAAATGATATTGGCGCAATATCAATTAGCCATTACAGTACATTACAATTAATCAATTCATTCGGATGGAGAGGAAAATAGATTGAGGTTTTTGTGTTGTCCCCTTTTATTTGTGTCACATTCACTCACTTTGTTTTAATACCCATCTTATTGGCTCATTTAGTCACCTCTAGCTTATGGTTTTACTAAATAATTCGGAACTGACTTTTTACTTTTTCTGCAATTGAAAATGTAAGACGTTGTTGATTTAATACCTCATCTCTTGATTTCGTAAAAGTACGTATAAAATTGGTTACTAAATTAATGGATTTAAATGTAAGCAATGCTCTTGATTGTAACAATATCGATCGTGAAAGGAGTGCATTAGTTGCATGAATAAGTCCCTTGATTGCAAATCTATAATGTGGTAGCTCTGCATAGTGGATGATTATGTTATGTTTGATTAACGATTTTTGTCCACTCGTAGGAATGATTGAGCTTTGAGATATAGTGTCGTGTTAAAATAGGGACCAAGGTGGCCTAGTGGTTTAGTCATGAACTGGACCCGAGAGATCCCGGGTTCGATGAGTTTCAGTCTCTTTTTTTTTTTTGTAGTTCTTTGGGCAAGACTATGAACACCCAATTTGCTAATTTAAACAAACAGGGTTGATATCAGACGTTGATGGATTATCTATACCTACTCATGGAATGCTTTTTATGAAGCCGCTAAAATCGTAATGATAATGAGTTATAGTTTTAAAAGAAAGGATATGGTGCCCAATGTTTAAATTTCAAATTTTACTCTCAACTCGAATGAA
Organism: Berghia stephanieae; assembly: GCF_034508935.2. NCBI lineage: Eukaryota > Metazoa > Mollusca > Gastropoda > Nudibranchia > Aeolidiidae > Berghia > Berghia stephanieae. The sequence continues at coordinate 112,860,144 of NC_088360.1, forward strand.
ATAAACTTAAAACGTAGTGAGTACCTCTCACCCGACAGACTCCCAATCAAAGATTGTCTTTCTCATTTCGACACAAATAGGTAGGATTCAGCAGATTCCGTAGGTTTCTTTCTTATCCAGCAACAATAGCTACAAGATGACTTTTGTCTCTATTACACTTTCTCATTGTACATTTTCCCGAAAACAAAGGATTGCCAATTCATTGTTACAGAGTCTGTCGGAGGATCATAGTCACAGTATTTGAAAGACCAGGATTTTAAACTTAGTCGATCGTACTTTGTCCCTTACAGTAACAGCATACGACCTATCATCATAGGAGTAGTATTAATAGTAATAGTAGTAGTAGTAGTAGGAGTAGTAGTAGTAGTAGTAGTAGTAGTAGTAGTAGGAGGAGGAGGAGGAGTAGTAGTAGTAGTGTAGTAGTAGTAGTAGTAGTAGTAGTAGTAGTAGTAGTGTAGTAGTAATAGTAGTAGTAGTTGTTGTAGTAGTAGTTGTAGTAGTAGTAGTAGTAGTAGTAGTAGTAGTAGTAGTAGTAGTAGTAGTAGTAGTATAGTAGTAGTAGTAATTGTATGTGAGTAGTAGTAGATAGTAGTAGTAGTAGTAGTAGTAGTTGTTAGTAGTAGTAGTAGTAGTAGTAGTGTAGTAGTAGTAGTAGTAGTAGTAGTAGTAGTAGTAGTAGTATTGTATAGTAGTAGTAGTAGTAGTAGTAGTAGTAGTAGTAGTAGTAGTTAGTATGTAGTAGTAGTAGTAGTAGTAGTAAGTAGTAGTAGTAGTAGTAGTAGTAGTAGTAGTAGTTAGTATTGTAATTGTAGTAGTAGTAGTGTTGTTGTTGTTGTTGTTGTAGTAGTAGTAGTAGTAGTAGTAGTAGTAGTAGTAGTAGTAGTAGTAGTAGTAGTAGTAGTAGTGTTGTTGTTGTTGTAGTAGTATTAGTAGTAATAGTAGTAGTAGTAGTAGTAGTAGTAGTAGTAGTAGTTAGTAGTAGTAGTAGTAGTAGTAGTAGTAGTAGTAGTAGTAGTAGTAGTAGTAGTAGTAGTAGTAGTAGTAGTAGTAGTAGTAGTAGTAGTAGTAGTAGTAGTAATAGTAGTAGGAGTAGTAGTAGTAGTAAGAGTAGTAGTAGTAGTAGTAGTAGTAGTAGTAGTAGTAGTAGTAGTAGTAGTAGTAGTAGTAGTAGTAGTAGTAGAGTAGTGGACTCAAGAGGCAATCCAACGACTGAACGGCTGTTTTGACTGTACTCAGTGGGAGACATTAATGGTAGAAGGTGACAGTATTGATGAATGGACCGAAACTTTGACATGTTATATTACATTTTGTGTGGATTTATGCGTGGAAAAAAAAGAAATTAAGATATTTCCTAACAATAAGCCATGGGTTACAAAGCGACTTAAATATTTACTCAATGAAAAGAAAATTGCCTATATGAGTGGTGACATTAAACTAGAATTTGAAAAGGGAAAGGAGATCAGAAATACAATAAAAGAAGAGAAGGTTGA
>NC_088360.1:112866633-112876633 GCF_034508935.2 Berghia stephanieae
TGTTATTTGACCCTAATCTCCTACCATGACATTATGTGATCGTTGTCACCAAAAAGTTACGACTCGAAGAAATTCATTTCCGCTGTTCGAAGCTTAAAAGATCACGTTGAATCTAAGATCCATTTCTTAGGGTTTTGGATGTTTGTGAAGTGGAGCGGGAGAGAGAAGAATTTATAATGAGCATTGAGTAAAGCCACAGAATAATGCGTATTATTATTATTATTGTCCTTTGGTCAATGTTTTTGAAACCGTTAAGTGTTTTGTCGGATAAGAAAAACAATTCCCAAATGTCATTTGATTAAATGAAAAATTATCAAAAATATAAATTAATGTTTGATTGTTTTGTTTTGTTGGTTTTTTTTTTTTGTTTTGTTTGCTTTTTTTTTGTTGTTGTTGTTTTTTGTTGTTGTTGTTTTTTAGTTTGTTTTTTTTTTGTTTTTGTTTTTTGGGAGGGGGTTGTTGTTTTCTTTTAATTGTTGTTGCTGTTTTGTTTTTGTTTTGTTTTTTGTTTTTGATTTGTTTTTGTTTCTTTTTTTTGTTCGCATTTAAAAGCAATACTTATTCTACTCAATAAAACATGCAAACTTAATAAAAGTCAACATAATACCGTTTTGAGGCGATGGATCACCTAGGCATCTGCCGAAATCTGATAAAACATGCATTTGAGGGGGGAGGAGGGGGGGTGTCACGTCTATGTAGGAGGGTGGCAAGCAGGAGTAGACAGATAGGAGTCAAGTAGTTTCCCCATAGATTAGTGTCTGATCCCGCTTTTATTTTTCCCTTTTATTGTCGGGTAAAGCTCCTGACACTTGACTGATAGTAAGAGATGTTTTAGGTTTAAAGAAATAGGTCATAGAAGTAGTGGTAGAGTATTAGCATATTGTATAGGGATAGGTAGGTTCAGAAGGTAAGTAATTATCCCCGTTAAAGAAAAAGTATTTTAATATAAATCAACAGAATTGTCTCATACAATAACAAGTTAACACATAATTAGCCAAAGAATACTAGTACCGGTTTAATTCATTAAATTTTATACTTGAGTAATTAATCTTCATCCCGTATCACAAACTATTAATTTTGTTATTGAATGACTTATCTTCAAGGCGTCTGGGCGGCGCGAAGGTTTTTCCGTTATATATGACAGTAGCTTCAGTCGATCGCTTGCAAGGTTCCACTCCGTCTCATTTTGTAGCCAAGTTCTGGATAGTTAGTAGGTGGTCTGTTGCATGGTTGGCCGTTCCGTTTGTTCAGTCACAGGATGTCGGTTCCGTCCGTACCCCGATGTGGTTGTGGTAATTAACCGCTGCAGATTTCATTGATAACCGATCTGTGAAAATAAGGAGCAAATCTTTGACTCGGTTGGACATTTTTAATAATCCTGTGAATAGTGGGGTCGTGAGGGATTTCAATGAATACCCTTGACATCACCACTATTTATATGTGTTAATCAGTAGTTTAATTAACGGGGCACATCGAGTTAGTGGGATGGGGAAAGATATGTATCATGAGAACATAATAATCAATGTATATAAATACTGAATAGAACTATCGTGTATTTGCGATAGCACATTGGTAAATGTAGTTCTCGCAAGGTAATTCATTCATTTGGAAGGCATGCATATTATATACAACATTATATACAGATATAAATACATATATAAAGATAGTGAATGAATATTTTTATAATAACATGAGTTATCAATTACTGTTAATAGCATGAGTTATTGATTTGTTATTTTTGGTTGTGTCTACTTACGGTCAGGCGAAAACACAATATTAATTATCACTCCTACTAATTAGTTTAATTGGATTCAATAGTCTGACGTCACGTCGCCCAGCAACGGTGAGCAGCGTGGTTCTAAACAAAGAAAAAAGCTGGCTAGAACTGTTCATATGTCATGTGATGTATAAAAGTCAAAACATGATCATATTTATGTTTTTCTCCTCTGGATACACTGTTATGCCCTTCGGAGAAATATTTCCTAAGGGCGTCCGCCATCGTTCTGATAGTTTAGAGCCAGTTACTAAGTTATTCTGTGTCATTACGGGGGAAGTGCCGTCACGACTGTTGAAGCGTATTGGCATTAATTAATGGTAACACAACGTAAATATATTACTGACCCATTTTCACACATGTTCTCGCTAGTAGAATTCTCGAGTTTCCTATGAGCAGTGAGCTCTAAGTAGATAAAAAGGGAGAGAGAGGGCGTATTTCTCCACTGTCCTAATTTATCAGTTTCTCTCGGGAGTTGGAGAATCACAAGGAGCCAACAATATTCCAGGATTTAGGCATGCCTGATTTACTATTGATTGTTTTCTGTAGACCAATCGTGTTCTGGGTGTCAGAATGTAGCGTCTGTACTCTGGTGAATTTATAATTAGGTAGTTATGTGCCCGTTACCATTGACGATCTCGCACATGTTCGCACCTAGTTGAGAATTGAAGCAGTCTCAATGCAGTTGCCATAACACATGGCCCTTTTTAATTGTGCCAAGGGCGATAACGATTCACACTTGGCGATGCGTGAGAGTAGATGTATTGAGATTATTTACAATCCTGGCAGAGTTGAGGTTGGGAAAGTTGAGGCGATTGAAATATCTCACTACAGGGGGGGGGGGACAAAAAATTTTCACTTCGGGTGAGTAAAATTACCCTCAACTTTTCAAAAAGTCTCATAACTGAAACTTCAAAAAAGTCCTAAGATTGAATCTTTTTGTCAAGGTGCAGGTCATTTCAATCGAGCGACATTGGAAGCAAATGTTTTGTGATCAATATGGAAAATAAATATATGTTTTGTCTCGGTATGGCGGGTATAAATATTTGACAACTATTTAAAGTCTTCTGGTTTCCATTTCCCTTACCAAATTCTAATAATTAAAATCACTGTCTGGCCAAGCGAGGTTGTTGGCGCTCAGGGAATTCCAAAGGGACTCTCAGGCAGCGTAATGTAAATAAGCCGAAGCCGTTGAAATCACTCTAGTGCAAAAGGGTGGCCGATGGCAGGATTCTGTAATTGTCAGTGGATCGGAATCACTTCGGGTTTGCATTCTTGTAAATAAATGTCAAGTCTCGGGATGTAACGGTTGTCACCTGACTGCCTACACGTGTGGATTTGTTTTGTTTTTTTATGTAAGGGATTGAGGTTTTTATTTTTTTTTACCCCCATTTATTTGTCCACATTTAGATTTTGTCATATCTGTTTGGGTTTTTGGGATTTTTTCCGCTGCCGTATTTATTTTTCTCCTTTTTATTTCTTCCAATAATGGGATGATAAAATGTTGAACTTCCTGTGAATGGTTTTCCCCGCGTTTCTACAAATTACCGTGCTTTGTTTTGTTTGGGTTTTTTTTTGTTGTTGTTTTGTTTGTTTCTTACATGGTTATCTACAAACCCCTCGACCGTCTATCCTCTAAGACATACAATCCCTTATTTGCCAACACAGAGGATACATCTATTATCGGAAATGGCATTTTATGTTGATATTTCCCGAATTCACTCAAGTTCTTTTTGGAGAGACCCCGAGGGTTTGGGATAGGATTATACATCATAATTATAAAGAATTAGGCACGGCAAAATGGTGATCGGGCAAGGTCAGTTATTTTAAGAGATAAGATAAGATAAGATAAGATGAACTTTATTTATCCACTTCTGGAAATTTAGATTGGATATTGCCATAGACTAATGAATTTCTGAAAACAATTAAGCAAATAAATAAAAAGGAAATACAATGCATAGAAGTAAACCAACGAAAAGCTTAACAAAACTAGACACATTAAAAAATATCCCATATCTCCCAAATTCTCTCTCTCTCTCTCTCTCTCTCTCTCTCTCTCTCTCTCTCTCTCTCTCTCTCTCTCTCTCTATCTATCTATCTAGCTAGCTAGCTATCTCTCTATCTCTGTTTCACTCACTCACTCTTCACATACACAAACACACACACACACATACACACACACACACACACACACACACACACACAAACAAACAAACGTTCTTCTTCTCTCGTATCACCCTAATTTCGTACCTCTTTATTCTCTATAATTTCGTATAATATATTCACACCCACTGTTCACCCATCGACACTGTCTTGATCTCCATCCACGTCGAAAAAGTCTTCTCGAGGTAGAGGGTACAAATGAATTTTAAAACGTTCTGTTCTGGACTTTAAAGGTCAATTGAGAAAATAACAAACCCCTATGAAGCAATAATCCAAAGCAATGGGACTCTATAATTGGGGAGAGAGCGAGAGAGAGAGAGAGAGAGAGAGAGAGAGAGAGAGAGAGAGAGAGAGAGAGAGAGAGAGAGAGGGGGGATTGTAGATTTTTTACAAATTTAGTGTTGATTTGATTTAACTCACTAATTAAGGGCCTTTATTTATTGTCTATTTTATTCGTAGTTTAATAATTGTTTTTTGTGTTTTTTTTTTGTTTAGTTTTGTTGTTTTTGTTTTGTTTTTTGTTGGGGGCTTTTTTTGGTATTGTTTGATTGTTCTTTTACATGTTTTGTTGTTGTTTTCAGTTCGTTTGGAGTTTTGTTTATCTGTTTGTTTGTTGTTTTGTGGGGGGGGGGGTTCTGTTTTGTTTTCTTTTTTATTGGCTTTCTTTGCTTATCATTAAAGATATTACCTACTTACTTACTTACCTACTTACTTACATACTTACTTACTTACTTGCTTGCTTACTTACTTACTTAGCAATTCTTAAAGAGTAGAGAGAGGAAAAAAACAGTCACATTTTAGTTTTTTGAAAAATTCATTTGCTACAGTTAATTCCAAAATTTGAAGATTGAACATTTTTTTCTTAATTAATGTTTTAAAATTATAGATACATTCTATTATCTTAAAATGCTAATTGATAAACAATCTCTGAAAGATAAATTAAATATATATATATATATATATATATATATATATATATATATATATATATATATATGTGTGTGTGTGTGTGTGTGTGTGTGTGTGTGTGTGTGTGTGTGTGTTCATCGAAAATCGCAAGGTGACTCTGTCATTGTTTTCCTGTGCTCTTCCCTTAGTGATGATTTCGAGCTCATGTTCTTATAGATCCTCTTCGCTAGACTATAGTTATTGTTTTTTATCGGGCATTGTGTTCATAAGTCCAGTGTTTATTTATTAATATATTTGTAGTCATATAACATTATTTCTTGCTACTTCCAGTATTTTCAACTCTATTTTTAAACGCATTCAAACTTTTTGCGCATACGATTTCATCAGGCAAACCATTCCACAGCTGAATAGCCCGCACATTGACATCATACTTTCTAAAATCTATCCTTTCCTTTGTGGACAAAGCTTCCTACTGTTCTCCTTTGTATTATATCTGGGTAGATTATTTTAGAGAGCATTTTCACAAAATGCCCCTCCCTGTCGCAAGTCCCACTTAATATTTTGTATACCTCTATCACATAATCCCGGACTCTCGTTTAACTCGGCAATGGTAATTTCAGTTTCAATTATCTCTCGTCGTTGGACAAAAGCTTCATACCAGGAATTTGTTTTGTAGTTCTTCTTTCTACTCCCCGCTATCATTTCAGTGTGTTTCATCTTAATGTAGTGACCAGAGCTAGCATAGTCAAGATGGGTACCTACTAGTGATTTATGGAGTGGTATGAAGGTTTCTTTAATCTGCTTTCCCGATAATAAATAGCTGAAAGGATTGCTTTTTTTTCTTCTGAAAATGCATCTAAAGTATTCTTTTATATTTTTGCTTATTCATGAGAGGTCATATCTTGTACCTTTACTTGATTCGCAAGTGAAAGGGCGATTGGGTTTTTGTTTTTGTTTTTTGTTTTTTACAAAGAAGATAAAGAGCCACTAGAAATCAATGACATTGTTTTACGGTATCACAATTACAATTTACATTTTTCAAGGTATAAAATGTTGGGGCGAAATATTAACGACATTTAGACATATCTAGGAGTGATTTGTAAAATTACCATTATCAAAACAATCATTTGAATTTGCCTTTTTGATAGCATAAACCCATCCCCGCTAAACTTCGTCGTCGTAGAGATTTTCAACGCTTTTCGATTCACAAATAAACAAAAAATATTTTGGGCTAATACATTTGATAGGAGGCTAAGTGATCACTGCCTTGTGAAATTTTAAGAGAAAGAAATGATATTTTTAGTGAGGGAGAAAGCCTGCATTTCATTTGCACTAATCCCAGTGAATGAAACCCGAACATGTTTCTCTTACAAAATGAGCAATGGGTTTTGAAAAGTATTGATTTATTTTCGAATCACGTTTCCGGGAATATTTGTTTGTTGATTTCTTCACCCTCACCAAGTTGTCAGCTCTGATTAAACTGACAAAACGTATTCCTATAACAAGTCCAGAAAAATGACTTCCTCTACCGTTAGATTAGAATGACACTCAACTGAACCAGTCAACTGCCGTACTTTGGAAAAAACTTATATTTAAAAATTAGGCCAGAGAACTCGTCGTTTAAATATCGGCCGATTTAAATTACCCTCATCTGGGCAAAAGCTCTCAAACCTGGAACTTTGCAAAGTCCCAGGTTTGAGAGTTTTTGCCAAGATGGGGGGGGGTCATTTAAATCGACTCATATTCAAAAGACGAGTTTTTTCTGGCCAAAATTTTAAATACATGTTTTTCCAGTGTATTGCAGTTAATTTAAAACCAAGACTTCTTTTAAATTATTCAAAAGTTTTATAAAGTCAAATTTTCTTGCCAACATATGAAAAGTTGTTTTGTACTGCACTTACCTTCCTTCTCTGACCTGAAAGCATAAAATTGTGATTGGACTGTAGAGCTGTCTTTTTCCCAGATGCTGTCCGCAGCCAAGTTTGGAAAGGTTTTCCCATGGGTCTTACCCTTTCACGCACTTTCAATCTGAATTAGGGCTTTGTCTTTACCTCCCATGACCTGTCGTTTGATTGCTGGGTGTGATTAGCATATGATAAAGAAAAAAGCTGAAATGGGGCCTGAGTCCTCGGCTTTTCGGCCTCCCGAGTGAATACATAATCCTACTCGACCAATATTGCAATTCTGATTCCTATTCTACCCATAACCAATTCACATTTTGGTGTTTTAGAAAGTAATTATTAATAATTATTCTGCTCACCAATTATTATCCCGTATAAAAACTTGAGTATATATTATGAAGTCCCTTGATTTTCTTGGAAGTAACTGTTGTAAAATTGTTCAGCTTTTGGTCTCAAAATCCATACCCTGGTCAATATGTAAGTAGGGTGATATCATCATCATTGTTTACACTTGTTTCATAACAACATTACTTAAAGTTTTGCCTTTATTTTGATTGCATTGTTTTATTATATGAATCGCAAGAATCAATCTAAAATCGGGTACATTGGAACGACAGAATCACGTCTGACTGGTATCTCCCACCCCCACCCCTTACTTACTATCCTGGGTGGAATATTCCAACAGGTCATCTGCCATATGCCTTTATGAATGTTGTTTACCTACCATATTGATGACCTGATTAAGTCGCCAATCTCTGTTGATTGATACGTAGACTATACTAAATATAAAATGTAGTCAATTGCATAAAATGAGGTAATTTATACTATTCTGAAATGATGAATTCTTAATGATGAGTGTTAAATTAAGTGGAAATGGTTAAGAAGATGACAGACTTTAAAACAACTGTAAGAATTCACAGCATTGATCATAAAAGAAGAGACACCATGGAGGAGACAATTGGTGTGACATATTTTGAAGCCTCAGATTAATGTACAGGCATAAAACTTGAAGATGATAAATAAATATATATATATATATATATATATATATATATATATATATATATATATATATATATATATATATAAATGATGAGAGAGAGAGAGAGAGAGAGAGAGAGAGAGAGAGAGAGAGAGGATGGGTGAGTGTAATTATACATCGGAGTCGAGTAGTGATAGTAGTGCAAATAGATGACTCAAAGAGTAGAAGAAAATATGTAAGATCAATGTGAACATAAAACAATTATAATTGCAGTATTTATAGTAAAGGTAAGTATATGTTAAAATTCGAAGTAAATTATTGTTCCATCACAATTCATGCAGTTTACCAAAGAAAAGTGTATCTTCTGAGTTATCGAATAACTGATGAAAAACAGGAAAGACTATACCGTTTTTCAGGCCCCCACCTGCTGTTTGGCTGTAATCATGGTGCCGTCTAGACCCCTAAATAAACACGCTCAAAAGACATTGATTGGTGACTCCAGAGTCTTCTTCTCACGCAACTTGTTATTTCATCTTTTGACAAACACCCATAGCCAAAAATCCAGCTGGAAATTATTTTTAAATAGATTTTTATAGTACAGTATAATATACAGATGCTAATCGTAAATACATAGTTATTATCATCACCACCGGCATCAGTAGTAGTACTAGTAGTAGTAGTAGTAGTAGTAGTAGTAGTAGTAGTAGTAGTAGTAGTAGTAGTAGTAGTTGTTGTTGTTGTTGTTGTTGTTGTTGCTGTTGTTGTTGTAATGTCAGTAGTAGAAGTTCTTGTAGTAGTAGTAGTAGTAGTAGTAGTAGTAGTAGTAGTAGTAGTAGTAGTAGTAGTAGTAGTAGTAGTAGTAGTAGTAATAGTAGTAGTAGTAGTAGTAGTAGTAGTAGTAGTAGTAGTAGTAAGTGTAGTATAGTAGTATAGTCGTAAGTAGTAGTAGTAGTAGTAGTAGTAGTAGTAGTAGTAGTAGTAGTAGTAGTAGTAGTAGTAGTAGTAGCAGTAGTAGAAGTAGTAGTAGTAGTAGTTGTTGTCGTATTAATAGTGGTGGTTGTTGTAGTTAATGTAGCAGCAGCAGTGCAGACATTCATAGAAGAATATTGTTGAAGTATAAAAAGTATCCCAAATGATTACGTTTTCACCACTCAATCATTTTCCCTTCGTTTAACATTTTACTGAACGCATTGTGTTGAATTGGATTGTGGATTTGAAGCTTTTTGTCTTGTTGATTTTATGTTGTTGTTATTATTTATGATCTTTTGCCTTTTTCCCAATTATTTTTTATAAGCCTAGCAACTGGCAGCCTGGTTCTAAACAAAGAAAATCGGTACTTTTTATTCTTCATGCTGGATAGAACTTTTTCACACGTCATGTGATCAGAATGTATAAAAGTCAAAATATGATCAGATTTCTCCTCTGGATACACTTTTATGCTCGTCAGAAAAGTATTTCATAAGGGCGTCCGCCATTGTTCCGATAGTTTAGAACCAGTTATTAACTGTGCGTCATAACGAGGGAAGTGACGTCACGACTATTGAAGCCTATTACTCGTGGGCGGATCAACTGATTGCACTCTGTCACCGGAAGAACATCACACGCAACGCTCTGTGTTACATATTATCAATTTCAATCGTTTTTATTTAAAGTCAATGGATATTTTGAGCAATTATTTCGTATAGAATTATTAATACATTAATTAAGCACAACCAACATGTATTCATTAGTTGTCTTTTCAAATGCGATAATCAATCCACGAATGCAGGGGTCTTAGTTTCCCTCAAAGTGAGGAGTTGAGTATGCGTTATGGACAATAGATAGTGGTATCGCTCTTTTATCATTGTAGTTGTCCGAGGCAGTTGTTAGATTTTTTGATTAACGTCTTTGTACATTTGGTTGTTTGGGTTTTGTTTTGTTTTCTTCCTTTTTTTTTTTTCTTCTCATTTTAGTTTGTTTGTGTTTTTTTTTTTGTTTTTTTTTTGTTTTGTTTTGTTTTTAAAAATATTTTTTGTTAGTATTTCTTTTAAATGATATATTCATTTCATTGTCTTTGTTTCTATGCAAACGTGATAATGTCATTCCACTCGGTCATGCTATTTTTAGGCGTTCATCACGGAACTCCTGCTGGCTTTAAAAGTCAATTTGGAATTTCCATTCATTCTCGTTTGTTCACAATAATCAGATAAATATCAAAGCAAACTAGTTTCTTATGACTCTCTCTCTCTAGGGTTAATGGAGTGATGTCACTCTGCTCTTTGTTATTGTATT
>NC_088360.1:112881633-112896633 GCF_034508935.2 Berghia stephanieae
AGTAAAATTCTCATTGCCTCTTCATCGTATCATGATATGTTTACAGTCTGTAGTGACGACATATTCAAGTACAATAGAAACACCCTGGGGCTTAAACTAACCTTTGGTCCTCGGTCTTATTCTGACAAAATACTTTTACTTTCATTTTTGGCCAGAAACTTTTATTATGATTATCGATGATTAAGATATCTTGCCAAAACTGTGAAAAAAAATTGCTCAAATTTGAGGGGGTTTTTTCAAGAGGTTCCGGGTTTGATAATTTTTGAGAATTCCGAGAAGTTGGGGTTCATTTTAATCGATCCTAATTTGAAGTAAATGTTATCGCAACAAATTGAAGAAAAAAATGTTATGTCAAAGTTTGGTTGCCCTGGTGTGATGATATCATTCTGAAACTTTTTTATCCAATTTCCACAACAAGGAGGAGAATAATAATACCATAATGACGTACTCTGAAAAAAACAAAACATGTTTTTAAAATATTGGCCAGAAATATCGTCTTTCAAATGTCGATAATCGATCGATATTTGAAGAACGAGTCTTCTGTCCTAAATTTTTGAAACGCGTTTTTTGTTTTATGTTTTTGGAGGGGTTTTGTTGTTGTTGTTTTGTTTTTGTTTTTTGGGGGTTTTTTTTTGGGGGGGGGAGGTTTGTTTGTTTTTTTTAAAAGTACTGCAGCATTGTAAAGTTCTGGATTCTGATTCGATATTTATTGATATATTGGAGTGTTTCACTCGTGTTTCTCTCTAATTTGACCTGAGGAAGTAGATGCTTAGTGATATTGCAGGCGGTTGGGTGTTTGCTCCTTATCAACTTCATGCTGATAGGTAATCAGTTGTCCTCAATCCTTTTATTTTTTAAAATTAATTGGGATTTTCTATTTAGTCCAGGGATTTTAATGTTTTCTCACAGCAAACCTACATAAACCGATACGGTTTGAATTGTGAATAAACATATAATCAACAGCAAAAAAAAAAAAAATTTACAAAATCATACAGTTTACGACCTCTTGTTTATCTCCGCATATAAGCCTTTTCTTTAAAAGTCTTGACTGAAAAGGCAAGAGAGCCCAAACTAGGAACTGCTTTATGAAGAGGTCTAAAAATTCGTTTTTGGAATCTTGGTTTTTGAGACAAATCGCTATAAATACATGTGCACATCAGAAGCAAATACTTTGAATGTCATGACCTACCTTAAAATTGTATTCGTAGCAACAATGACATAAGAAGTTAAGCTCATGCCCACATAATAGTATCTGTAATATGCATACGCACGTACGCGCGCACATCTTATACAAACTCGCACACAGACATCTACAACACACACACACACAAACACACACCTACCTAAACGCGCACACGAACACGCACACACAGTCACACACACACACACACACACACACACACACACACACGCACTCACTCACTCACTCACTCAAACGAGAAGATTAGGTTATTAAATAAAAGAAAGGTTTTCACAAGATGTTTTAAATTCTTAAATGAATACAAGCAAAATTGATGCTTACTTAATAACAATCATAAACGTATTCCAGAACAACTGGCACAGAAACATTTATCTTCGAGTCGAGGAGTGTCGATTTTCATTAGGATGGATAAATGGAAAATCACAATATCTTAATGTATCTTTTAAACTCCATTTCTTCTTTGTTTCCGTTTCGCTTATTTTTCTATGTAATTTGCTTATCTGTAATATTTATTCTTTGTTATTTTTTTGTAGCCTGCTCATTCGGAATATAAACATAGCTGATCTCAAATGCAATATTTTGATGCGAGAGATGGGCTAGCCAAATTAGATAGTAATGTTGTGTCTATGTTTGTTGAAGATGTTGATGTCATGATTTTGGCCAAAACTCTCACAACATTTCGCATCCGGAAATAACGTTCAAGACCACAAAACTGTGTGTGACCGTAAACGTTTATAGTCTGATTAATATAATTTAGTGAGACTACTCAAAAAGATGACTGGCTAAAAACAATGACAATTAGCTGAATGACGTCAATCTCGTTCTATCAATTGATAAAAATGCAAACATGTGACCCTCCTTCTCAAAGCGGTATTATGCCGGGGAGAGTTAGGTATTGGAATTTGATTGTAAAGCTACAAATATGAAATTTTAGGATTATATCTATTCGTTATGGTGGAGAATAAGATAATTTCTTATATTGCAATCAACTCAAAGTTACTATTTTTTGTAATTTTTTTGAAAACTCTGAATCCACTTTTAGAGACCAGATTCATCCTACATTATACAATTCCAGGACTGTGGGCCACAAATACACTTTTTTTTAAAATAAAGAATTATCCTTTTGTAGGAAATACAAATTATTATAATAAGGATTGGAAATTGCCCTTTATTTTGTTTCTTTTATCGGATTCCATTATAATGTTGCTTAATTTGATTGTCATGATTTCGTATATCTATTTCTTCTATGACGCACGTATCGAAGAAAAGAGAACATAATATTATTCAATTCTGCTTTACAATTTATTGCTCCCAAGCAGGCAAATGAAGCCTTATCTATAATTTCACAAAAACAAACCCTGTTAGGTGCCCTTTTTCTAATATATTATAGAAACACTACAATATTCATCATTGTCTTAACCAGGTATTCATTCATACCGGAGTCGAGAGAGAGAGAGAGAGAGAGAGAGAGAGAGAGAGAGAGAGAGAGAGAGAGAGAGAGAGAGGGGTATTGTTTGCATAATATCATAACCAAACGGAAAATGTCGGCAATCATTGTCACATTTCGGTCATATTGATCATGCTCAACACCGAGTGTAGAAAATATAGCACTTTGAGTCATCAACGCAAGAATACCAGAAACCCCCATGTCTAGTTTCTTATTAATATTTTCCTTCACAGTTGCTGTAGTTGTGGCATTTTTCTTGTGCTGGGCCCCCTTCCACATCCAAAGACTACTGGTATATTACAGAGGGTCTCCGTTGTTGGATTACATCATCTACTATCTCAGTGGGGTGACGTATTACCTCAGTGCCACCATTAATCCAGTTTTGTACAGGTAAGCCCATACAATGCACAATATCTTTTTTTTTTAAACGTAAGCTGTTATATTGATGTTATGCGTGTAGGTAAAATACTCACAACATCCGCCAGTTGGATATAACGTACTAACACACAATACTTTGTGTAACCTTAAACGTTTATAGTCTGATGATATAATTTGGTGAGATCTAATCACCAATAAGGCGGTCTAAAGTCAATAACAAAGAGCTGATTGAGGTCAATTTCGTTTCTTCTATATTCATTTATTTTACAAAAGAAACTATACAGTTTTAATTTGCTATTATCTCACATAAGAGAAAAAATATTGGTACGTGGTATATTTATCTTTAAAGAGTAGGCATATTTTTCTTTCTGTTGATATATCGCATGACTTTATTGCCTCTATTGAGTAGCAGATGAAGACCGCCAAAATGGTCGGTACAAAAGTTACATGTTGTTAATGTTCACCAAATAAAAGTTCAGCTAATTATATATATATATATATATATATATATATATATATATATATATATAATATATATATATATATATATATATATCACCTGGGCGTTGCTACGCAGAAGTTGCGCACCAAAAGTTCATGCTCAATGAGTGTGGCTTGAAATATCACAAACACGTAATTCGACCAAACATGACCAGTTTGCACAAAGTTGCTTCACTCAGATGGGCACGTGAACTCCAGAACTGAGATCAGAATATGTGGGGCGGCATTTTCATTTTTTTTACTGACGAATCGCATTTTAAAAATTAATTCCAGAGATAAACAAAGTTCATGCTATGGATGTCAAGGTGACCGTTTCAATGACCAAACCATCATTGAAGTAAAAATTCGAGCGTATGGATCTGTAATGATATGGGGAGTGATCATTGGTGGAAGAAAAACCGAGCTAATACGTTTCAACCAATGACTCAACTCAGACCTATAATCAGTGATATTCTTGAACCAATGGTCGACCCGTTTATTCGGAATTAGAAAAATCAAATGGTGATATTCCAGTTTGATAACGCCTCGGCACATAGATTGGGCAAATATCTGCTTCCTGAACGATTCAAATGTAATTGTAATGAACCAGCGACCAGCTCTGTTACCTGACATGAAAACCATTGAACATAACATGTGGGATTTTAAGAAAGGAAAGCTTTTCTTAATAACAAAAAAGACAAGAAAGCTGCATACAATTTGATAAATTATTCGAAAGACTAAATACAATTTGGTGATATACCAGCAGAAACAGTCAATCAGCTAACATCATCAATGGGTGATCAATTCTAACGGCAGACATACATAATACTGGGATGTGTGCTGATTTCAATTTTGTTCTCAATTTCGCAAAATCGATTTTTAATGATTGGTTTTAAATATCTGCAACTTTTCAAGTTTACACAAATTCAATAAAACATACACCAAAAGAAAACCAGTTTTGTCTAGTTTCCAAATATGTTCCAAATATGTCATTGTATTTGTTCCAACCAGCATTCAACTATTAGCGGAATAGAACTGTCTAGTTTCTTTAGTAAAAGACTCTATAAAGTATTATTTACCAATTTGTTCTCAAAAGTTTTGAGCTGTAGGACTACACATGTTTTTTCGACAGACACAACGGTGATTTCAGCCATGTTATCAAATATTTGAGAAATTAGGGAGCAGGCACTGGTGTAAGATAAAGATCTGAAAAAGTGTCTATGAAACAGTGCAGACAAAGCAAGAAAAAGATTCAAGAAAAAATCCCCTAAAAACCAGATTTATTCGACTGGGGATCGAACCTCAAACCTCCTGATTACACTGTTTCATACACACTTTTTCAGATCTTGTTCGTCCATGTATTCATGATTCACAGAAGTATGGTAGGAAAATGTGAATAAAGAGTCTTTTCCTATATGCTCAATATTGCGTCACTCCCAATAAGACCTAAAGGACCAAAATCGAATGCCACACCACAAAACCACTAAGTCAAATGTATACGGCTAATTAGAGTTGCCAAACCGGTTATGTCTATGCCTCTCGAGACAAAATTACAGTGACCTCCAGCTTTAATCTCATATCGACCCATTTAAAACAGTGACATCTTTGAAACTTTTCTTTAAGGTCAATGACATAGTCATTGTACAACAGGAAATTAAATTAAAATGCATGGTGTTAAACAGAAACATTTAGATGCTACTCTTTTTGATACATGATACGCCAGATACCGTAATCTGTTTTTTATCATGTTCTACAATATAATCAACAATACATTGATAACCCTTTAGCTTAATTAATTCCGGTTTTCTAAATAAGTTTAGTCCCCGTGGCTTTCACTTATTATTATTTGAAATAATACATAAGAGAGCAACAAGAAAAACAGACAGAACGGTCTGTAAGTAAGGAATTTCAAATATTAAAGTGTGAAATAAATGATTTTTCCTATAACATCATATTATTATGATATATTTAATGTAACATGATACAACAGAACATATGGTATAGGGCGAAATAGGATAAAAATCCCTTGAATGCCCTTAATATAAAATTGATTGAAAGATTACAATAATGATACACGTGGTAAAGATAGTATAGCAACTTAAATGTACACATGTATGTGTGATGTACAAACAGATATCATTAACCTTGACATGCAAAGCGCGCACGCACGCACACACACACACACACACACACACATACACTCATACATCCAGACATATAGAAGATAACCATAATAAGGGAACAATGCATGATATTTACATACAAGATTGAAAGGCATGTCAACAGCAGTGCAAACAAGCATCATTCGTCATATATAAATCTCTCATCATATAATTCCGTCTACTAACAACTTGAAATAATCCATAGATTTTGCATTCTTTGTTTCAAATTTAAAATTGTTCCATTTCCATCATCACTTTCTTCATAAGGTTCTGAAAAGTTGTCGTCAGAAATTGACAGAAAGATAAATACAAATAACAACCAATCTTCCAGGATTAGTGATTGAACCTGATTCTTACTGCCAAACAGACATGCTGCATTAAGCTTTCTCTTTTATTCTTCTTCCATTTGAACAAAAACATTGATGAAAAACTAAACCTGCTGATTATGCATTCTTGGTGTCAATTTGAATCGCTCTGTCATAATAAAAATACAATTCAAAACGACAGACAAAGGCAAAAATCCTAATGGAACATCGGAACATCGAAAAATCATTTGGTTGAAATCATGCCTTTGGGTGAATTATTTTATCTCTTAAAGTAATTCGTCCTTCAACAAATCCTTTGTGGAATATGAATGCTTGTTTTCCAATGTTGCTTCTTTCTCTCCAATCTATATTTGGACCTTTAATCTCTATAAAAAAATGATTTATCATTAGAAAAAGGGCAGGTTCGAGAAAATTTCATTCTCTAATTGTTAAATTATGTTTGTCTCAAATTTGATTTCTTTGCAATGTTGGCTTTTGGTTTTTACAATATCATTTCATTAATACGAGGCGAGTAATCATATTATGGACATCTGATCAATTGCTGGCGCTTCATAGAAAACAATATTAACTTGCCACAATTTGTATTTGTACGAAAGAAGGCCAAAGACCAAAACGTAATTATACGTAATTATATTGGTTAGACTTTAGTGGAAAACTTTATTTTGTCTCTTCTGATAATAACATACGTTTAACCCTTCGCTCAAATCAGTTAACTATGTACGTATTATATTCCTCATTGTTGCAAATAAGGTATTTAACATGGACATCAACTGACACGATACATACAACCTTTTTTCTATACTACTGAATTAAGCCAACGTTGTTTGACATAATGGGATTCCCGAGAATAACATCATCCTCCGATAAAACAATGGGAAATATTATGAGTAAAAGGTCCTTCCTAAGTGTTTAGCGTAAGGGTGTAGAGTCTGGCACGTCTATGTAGGAGGGTAGCAAGTAGGAGTAGACAGATAGGAGTCAAATAGTTTCCCCGTAGACTAGTGTCTGGTCCCGCTTTTATTTTCCCCCTTTTATAGTCGGGTAAAAAGCTCCTGACACTTGACTGATAGTAAGAGAATGTTTTAGGTTTAAAGAAATAGGTAATAGAAGTAGTGGTAGAGTATTGGCACGTTGTGTAGGAATAGGTAGGTTCAGAAGGTAAGTATTAATCCCCGTTAAAGAAAAGGTATATTAATATAAATCGACATAATTGCCTCATACAATAACAAGTTAACACATAATTAGCCAAAGAATAATAGTGCTGGTTTTAATTCATTAAATTTATCTTACTAGTAAAAAGCCCGCAATTTCGCGGGGAAAGAACTATTTTCATTCGATATTGCCAGAATCATTTTCTTGATTAGCTTGATTACGATTGATGCACATTTTAATCGATGTGCTTGTCGTCGCTGCCGTGCTTTATTCGGCATGATTTAGTGCATCAGTAAGTAGATATCAATATCAATAAGTCGCAGGTCTTTACCACGTTTTACTTGGGAGTGCTTTGCACTACCTTCAAAACTTTACAAATTAAAATGGCGGCCGAGAATCAAAACAATGGTCAAATTAGGAAATTTTAAACTTTCACAAATCTATCGAGGTTTGTTCTAGAGTTTTTAAAACGCTTGTTTATATGATGACAAATTGAATAAATAAACGCCTGACAAAAGATCAACGGTGAAAATACAAATTGAATGAATACTGGGGATGTAGGAGCTTTCGGAATGTCTCCCCTTTACTTAACTTATGTGAGGTCAAATGAAAATCTGAATAATTATCACATCGATGGCATAAAAACGACAGTAATATCAGCAGTAATATTAGTTGATGTTGTTAATCGCTGAAACTTGATTAAAACTTCTGTAAATCCGAATACCGTCGTGTGGTCTAGTGAATTATATCACTATGAATGCCACGATTTGCTGAAAAATGCCAATCTGACAGTTCCTAGCAAACACCCCCCCCCCCTTGCTCAGGAATTTCTCTACTTGATGAACACCCACACCCCCCCCCCTTTTTTTCTTCCACGCAACGACATTCCACAACACACACACACACACACACACACATATATATATATATATATACACCACACACACACACAGACACAGACACATAAACATACACGCAATGAGAACACACTACTACATAACAACACTGATCACCGCTAAATCAACACAACGGAAGTAAGGCCTCTACTGGACAGATAGAGTTGAGGGTGTGGCCATGAGGTGTGTTAGTGTCTTCGGTAAATGTTTTATGATATCTGTTTGACTTAACGAACTTTCAAACTGACTTAAAATTATAAAAGGAAATCAAGTTATCTGCTTATCTATCTGTAAAAAATACATTTCTATTTTTCAAATCTTTCAGTAGAGTTGTGCGCCGTATCAATTTTTTTATTGACTCAAATAAGCACAATGTTCTCCACAAGGCTATATTTTTTAAAGAAAGGATGGGTAAGTAATCTTCATCCGGTATCACAAACTATTCATTTTGTTATTGAGTGGGCTAATCTTTAGAGAAGTCTGGGCGGCGCGAAGGTTTTTCCGTTATATATGACAGTAGCCGTTCTGGTTCAGTAGTTTCAGTCGACCACTTGCCAGATTCCACTCTGTCTCATTTTGTCGCCAAGTACTGGATAGTTAGTAGGTGGCCTGTTGCATGGTTGATTGTTCGGCTTGGTCCGTCACATGATGTAGGTTCAGTCTGTACCCCGATGTAGATGTGGTTAATAACCGCTGCAGGTTTCGTTAATAACCGATCCTCGTTCACACATGTTTTCGCTAGTAGAATTCTCGAGTTTCCTATGAGCAGTGAGCTCTAAGTAGATGAAATGGGAGAGAGAGCGTTTTTATCACTGCCTAGCTTATAAGTGTTTCTCTCGGGAGTTGGAGAATCTCAAGGAGCCAACAATATTCAAGGATTTAGGTTTACTTGGTTTACTATTGGTTGTTTTCTGTAGACCAATCGTATTCTGGGTGTCGTAATTGTAGCGTCTGTACTCTGGTGAATTTCTAATTAGGTCGTTATGTATCCGTTACCATTGACGATCTCGCACATGGCTCACGCATAGGTGAGAATTGAAGCAGTCTCAATGCGGTCTCAACTCTGTAGCTATACCACATTGCCTTTTTTGTGCCTAAAGCGATAACGATTCACACTTTGCGATGCGTGAAAGTAGATGTATTGAGATTATTAACACCTTGCGATGCGTGAGAGTATATGTATTGAGATTATTTACAATCCTGGGAAAGTTGAGGTTGGGAAAAGTTGAGGCGATTGAAATATCTCACTACAGTCCTGGGCCCGTTTTCATGAACGGGGACTAGATTTAGTTGTTTACTAGTCTAGTTAATGACTAGATAGTCTTTAGCCCAAGCGAAGCAAGTAACTAAAAAAATGGATTTCATGAACGCTTTCTAGTATAACCGGACTAGCTAGTCTCTTGCCTAGAGGTGGGCGTTGTAAGGACGGTGACTAAGTCGGCTATTTTGTGCGGGAAACATCACGCTCTCTAGTACACGACGGCAGGCAAGATATCCGCCTTCATATTTACAACGTAAAAGATTTCCAAAGAGCAACACATGCGATAGAGCACGTGATATTGACTGTCGACTGTTATAGACTGCAATGATGTCGATCGTTGACTGTCAATTCTATAGATAGTTCGAAGATGATGTCATTCATGTCTTTGTTATTGTTTTTTTTTTTTTTTTTGCCATCCACGTTTATGAGTACTTCTCACTAAACTGTATTAACCAGAATATAAACCTTCAAGATTACACACAGTTTTGAGTGTTGGCCAGTTTTACTTCCGGAAGTCAATGTTGTGAACTTCTTAGCCAAGTGCATACTATCTATATTTAGGCCAATGGAAGTATCATTGTGACTCGATGTACACGGAGATTGAATCTCAAAGAAATTGAACCCCCCCCCCCCCCCAAAAAAAAAGAAAGAAAACAAAAACAGATAAACAAACAAAAGAGAAAGTATGTTCTGATTAATCACATTATTTCAGTCAGTTACAATGCCAACAGAATAATTTTTGTCTCCACATACTTTCTAATCATTTTTTGGTTGTTCTTTGACGCAAACCCTTCTACTTCGGAGTCTCGTTCACTCTCAACTCGCGAGCCGATAGATTCAGATATTTTTTTTTGTTCTTACTCACAAAAATGTGTACTTTCGACGACCTGCACTTATCTTATAGTTTTTTTAATCCAGTGTCAATGGCAACAGGACACTTTTTCCCTCTGTCATTCGTAACCGACGTATTTTCTTTCCGAATCGAAGCGCACTCTATCTAAAAATAACTGCTATCTTGTTAACGCTACCATGTCTCCTAATAACTAGTCTCAGACTAAAGCATGAAGTCTTGCCCTTGTAAATGACTAAAACTTGGTCAAACTTAGTCCGAAGGTGCGTGATTTTAGTGTCGGACTTTCTTAGTCAGGTCACATGAAATCCGATTTTTTCAAGTCATTGACTAAAGTCGCAGATAGTCAGAGACTAAGCACTTGTCCAGGTTCATGAAAATGCCCCTGGTATAAAATCGTCTTTACGTCAAGACATGACTGACCTTTTTTATATTGGTGCCCTAACGCCTCAATTACATAAGTCTAGATTATGACAGAGAGGAAATTGGATGAAAAATAAACCCCCAAATTTGTCTCTGATGATTTTGACTTTACTTTAATTTGCTGTTACTTATTTCACCCCTACCGACGTGTTCTTAATGCAATGAGTAAATACGTGACCTTTTATACGGCAAAATATCCACATTTTACAAGGAATTAAAAACCAAGAATGCACATATTGGACGAGAGACGTAAGATAAAACAAAATGAACTTTATTGCCATATGGAGAAAAATACAAACGAGAAGCATCCTGTAAGGTGCTATTATTAATCATTTTTGACAGAAATAAATTTATAACCGGCCAGGTACTTACCTTAAACCTGAGTAGGGTGAAAAATATGTGAGTAAAGAGTATTTTCTAAGCACTCAACTTTATGCCACCCACAGCCAGACTACAGATCGAAAGTTGTCATACCGCTAGATCACAAAGTCCGAATAAGTACATCATGTCATTATATAGTCTATTTTCCACAGTCGAAAAGAAACTGAAAGATGGCTTCAGTCTTAATTAAGTAATAAAGCCCTTATTATATTAAGATTGAATTGAAATGTTTCATATAAAAACAAACATCTCAGGATCCAGCACCTCTTCAGGAAATAGCTTTCAATTAATTGATTCAACATCAGTACATTTTCGTGTTGCTTATTATGTTCTCTGAAACTTTTCAAAAAAATTTTGATTTTTAAAAAAATGTTGATACAATGTGCTTCATAAGATTAAGATGCATGTAGCATTCCACCTGACCTAGACATGAATATAATAAACTGATTTTGGTCTTTTTCTATTTTTTTTACAGCATTATGTCACTCAAATTCCGCCAAGCTTTCCGTTCTACATTACTTAGATGTTACAGTTGTATGGTCATCAGAAGAAAACCTGAACCACGACGACGACCTCACAGGAACTCCTACACCTTCAAATTCCAACATAGGAGCCACATCAGTGTAGCTCTTCATTGTGGCGCTGCCGATAGTAGTAGCAGCACAGCAAATAACACAAATTTAAATAATAACAACAACAGTAGTTATCAAAACAACTCAAATTCCCCTGTGCTTTGTTGCGATGACGGCGCCTCCTCGTCGATAAGTCGACCCCTTGTGGAGATGGTCGCGCGGGAGGGTGGACATGGAGAACGGTCGTTTCGTGAAAATAAAGGCTCCAGTCGGAACAATGTCTCGGAGAGAATGCTGTGATCACTTTTTGATGAAAAATCCGGTCGGACTGACATTTCTTGTCCAAACTAACAAAATCGTTTTATCTACAACGATGGCGGACAAATCAGTCTCCTGACACAGATTAACCAATAAAATGTAACTTCGGATCTTCCTACTCATCTGTGAAAAACAACTCACAACTATGTGAATGTCAACATTGTGAAGCAACTGGCAATTTCCAAATCGTGTACAAACCAGTAATATTCAAAAGTCGTTTCTACTATATTCGTTTTAATATCACGTTTTGTTAATATCTCAAGAAGTTTAAAAAATATGTGCTCATTCATTGAGTTGTCACACTCAGATTCGCAAAATTCCCTCCTGCATGCTGCATGATTTCTCATGGTAGATAAGTATGGTTTAATATTCCAAAAGTTTACTTCTAGTGATTTATAGTTCTTTGATTTAATTAGAATTTCATTCCAAACTACGGAAACCTCATTTACAATATGGATGGTAGAAGCTATGGCAGTCTCTGTTCTCTGAACTAAGGCGACAGTGCTGCAGTCTACAGGTTTCTTCCTCTATCACGTACTCTTTGGATCACAACTCGTTTTATATTGAGCTGCACATCATGTTAATTCTTCATTATTCTTTCCGAAATCTTAAAAACTTGTTTTGGTTTGTTTTGTTTTTTAAAACATGGAGCCAATGATAACTTATTGTTAGAAGCATATTTTGTGTAACATAATTCTTTTGCCAAATGCTACTCAACTAAATGAAACGAAATCTTCAGAATGTTGTGTGACGATTGTTCATTGTCGCCCTTAAAATACATATTTATAAAATATTCATATTCTTTTTCGCCTTTGACCGTTTTTCCCGTGTGGAGTGTGAGGAGTGTTAACAATTAAACTACTGGACTTCCTTAACATATTAGTCATTCAAAAAGAACAATTTCCTTGGGAAAATTTCATAATATTTAAAAGCATGTCTAACAATCAAGTTATATACGAACTGCTGATAAGAAAACAGGGCCTAAATTTTGCGTTAAAACTTAACAAATATTACTCATGCGTGGGTTTTGGTATAATATAATACAAAATCTTTGATATTTTATTGACCGCTTATGGATTTTGAGAAGGCATCGTGCTTTTTTACATGCTTCTGACTTTCTCCTGGCATTAGTGATCAACGATGGAATGACAGACTATAATGTGAAGGAAAAATAATACGTTTTTAAAATTTTGGCCAGAAACTTGTCCTTCAAATATCGGTCCATTAACCCTCTCCTTACAATCCATTTTCAGGATTTTCCCCAAAACTTCACACCCAACAAACATAAAAATAATTTTTTTATCACTCAGACACAATAGCAGTAAGTTCTTGCGATACATAATTTCTGTAACAAAACATGCTCTACAACACACGGTTTATTTTCTTTAAATTTTTTTTTGAATAAGAAAAATGTTGGTTGTATCGTAACGAATGTGACGATTTTCCTATAGTTGGTAAGGAGAGGGTTAAAATGACCATCATCATGGCAAAAACTCTCAAACCTAGAACATTGCGAAGTTCCGAGTTTGAGAGTCTTTGTCAATATAATGGTCGTTCGATATTTGAAGGACGTTTTTCTGGGTTGGTCAAAGAACTGCAGTTCTAGTCCTATTGTATTATCGAAAAGAACTACTGTGAAATGTGTTTAGATCGACGTCAAACAAATCAAACGATTCTAAAGTTTTAGTATCACAGCTTAAAAGTTTGTGCCTTGACGCTTTAAAGTGTAGCAACTCTGCTTTTTAGTTCAAAACTTAATAGCCTCCCAGAAAAGGCCAGAGACCATGATGAATGTTGTAAGGTTGTGAAGTCTGCATCCCTAAAGCCCCCCCCCCCCCCCCCCCCCCGACATGGGAAAGAGTAAGAGTGACTGAGTGAATGAGTGAACTCTGCTTTAAGCGGCGCATAGTTCTTGGAAAAATCTCTTGACTCACATGTTCTCATCATAATCAGGTGTAAAATAATTTTGGACGTTGGCAGAATTGATTCTGCTCGCCTGACTGTCGTGATATTTCGTCTTTCATGATAAGTGATGTTGTTGGCTAGGGAACCTTTGTAAAGCGCTTTGAGCATGCTAAGTGGATATTGCTCTATATAAATGCTCAAATTTTATCCATTTAAATTTTGAGGTCACTAGAAAGTTGAGTTGAAAGGTGAGTTAATTCGGATTGTAAACTATGACCTTCCGGTCCAAAGTTGCCATCTGACTGTAGCTTTTGACTATCATTTTCTGGGGTCTGCCCAAAAAGTACCAATTGTTTATTTTGGGGATTTTTTTTCAATTATATTAGTAGTTTTGTAGCCAATGTTAATGACCTCGAAGGATGAATTCGTTTGTTGTTGTTTTTTTTTTTTTTGTTTTTTTTTTTGGTTTTTTAATCCGGTAGCTATGTACCGGAATTAACACTAACAGCTGTCAATAAAATATTATCAACTATATTTGTTTTCATTATATATATATATTGAAAAGTCGGGAAAGCAGCAAAAGATTATGATTTGTTTCTTGGTATTTGTTTTTCTTTTTTTTCTGTGTTCTATTGAGTTCTTTTTTTTTAATTTGGGGGAGGGGATGGGGGGTAAAAAATTGGCAGCCTCTAATGGAGTTAATTCTTTGAAAAACAAATCATTGGAGCCGTTTATGCAGACTGAGAAAAAGCAATGGCCAATTGATTTTTCTTGGGATATAAAAAACAATGTGGAAAAAAATAATGCTAATACTGGAATTTTCCTCTGAAAAGAATGTGTTTTCACGTTAAATCCACTAGTGTGATTTAAAGGATCAATACACGAGGCGTGGAATTATTTCGAAAAAGAAAAGCAAAAGTTTGCCCATCGACGCCTATGGTCTGTCTTGAAAGAATCGATCTGTTATTGTGTTATCCAGACTACAAATTACAGACGAATGGCAAAAATCGGGGAGTGATTAGACCTGAGACGTCGAGAAATTCAATACCTTCTTTATAAGAAGAATGACAATAGCGTAACATTATTTGTCTTTGAAAATATTATTCACTCTTATTGGTGTGCGGGGGAGGGGGGTGGGGAGGGGGGTGATAGCTCAATTGGTAGAACGCTCAATTCACACACAAAGGGACCAAGATCAATCCCGGGTGTAGTTGAGATTTTTTTCCGACCCACCGTCCACTCAGCAGT
>NC_088360.1:112901633-112909133 GCF_034508935.2 Berghia stephanieae
TCTACAACTGCATCACGCAATAGAGTCGTATCACTGAGCCAAGCGGTTGGTTGTATTTCAGTTGCATTTTGAATACGTTTTCAATGCAATTTTCGGATTTGTGAATCAAAAAGCAAGTAAATGATGGAGCCGATACTATCTTAGCTTTAGGAGAGAATATTACTTACTATCCAGTGTCGTTCGCATTGACGTTAGCTGCCCGTACTCTACGATGACAAATATCTGCCCATTCCTCTCGTGTTGACGGTATCGTATAACTCTCTTCCATTCATCTCTGTCCATTCTAGGGTATTTTTTATATAACTAGGCCTATGTCTTCCTCTTCTTTGTTTGCCCTCCATTTTCTCCTGTAACCACTGTGGAAGAAATCTACAATCAGTAATTTAATTAAGCGTCGTTGTTTTCTCCATTCGTCAACAATCTTATCCAGTTTTGTTGCTCTAAACAGCTACAAGAAAACGTAATTGTAATTAATAATACCTTGATAATCTTCATTTAGCATGAACCATTGATAAGCAGTGTAATGTGAATTGTTGTTGAGTCAGAAGTTCTTCTAAGATGTCAAACAATATATTTGTTTACTTTGTGGCATTGCACTAGGCTGGCCCCATTTTATTTTTTTTCCCGATATGTCAATGAAACAGACCCTACCGGAACTCTTCCTCTTTAGAAGAAATATTTTATTTTATAATTTTAAAACAGGTACATTGTTAGATAGACTGCTGTATTTTTTCAGATGGTCTTGGAACCAGGGAAATTCTATAATTTATAGTGCCCATTCCCCGAGGGAATGGGTTCTTGCTTGTTGTGATTACCTAAACTAATCTTCATCTAAGTTGCATGAATGCGCTCAAAACTAATCCCATTAGAAGAATATACTCGGGAAACAAGTACGGAATGAAACCATATTGATATGAAAACCGCTTATACGTTTTGAGATGAAAGAATGAAAGAACAATATTTATTTCCTTTGAAGCTGCTTCAGCCAACTTAGACATATTTACCTATTCCTGCGATCTATAATTTGATCGAAGTGATTGAACGCTGAAAGACCTAATTTTTGCGGGCGTTATTATACATCTAAACCTGCATCATACTCATAAGTATTTTAAAATGTGACTAGAAAACTCGTCCTTCATCTCGATCGAAAATGACCCTAATCTCTCAAACCGGGGACCTCGTGAGGTTTTGATTAAAGTCCCAGGTTTGAGAGTTCTTACCAAGATGAGGGTCATTTAAATCAATCGATATTTGAAGGACGGGTTTTATGGCCAATTTTTTTTTTTAAAACGTGCATTTCCTGAGTACGGCACATAAATGATTAATGCTTAACGCTACTTTTCCTTTGTCAAATCAGATTACCAATAGTTTCAATATTGTGGATGTATGCACGTGCGTGTGCGTGTGTGTGTGTGTGTGTGTGTGTGTGTGTGTGTGTTTAATACCTTATTTTTATCTTTAAAATGCATTCAGTTGTTTTAAAACATGAGATAGGTTTCACCTGAAAAAAAAAGAAGAGAAAAGAAAAAGGAGTAGATAGACGTCTAGGTAAAATGATCAATTCCAACGCACAATTGATAAAGCCGTGTACAGGTGTGACATTTCTATGACTTAGTACCTTCCTTCGTGCACATATTGCAATTAAGTGCACATCTGCTGTACCTAAGTATATTATGCACCCATGTCCCGCTTCATGAATCTTTGACTCATAGGTCGCTAAAAGATAACTTTAAAAATTGGTGTGCCTTGATTAAGTAGAGAAGAAAATGGAAGAGAGGAAAAGTCTCTCTCTCTCTCTCTCTCTCTCTCTCTCTCTCTCTCTCTCTCTCTCTCTCTCTCTCTCTCTCTCTCTCTCTCTCTCTCTCTCTTACACGGCAGACATACGTGTCATATTTTATACATTTATCAGAAATATACCAAATTTTGAATAAACCACGTACCTATCCACATAATGTGTTGTAATATAAAGTATACTTCGATAGCTTATTGATTCTAGTGAACAATTTATTATTATTATTATTATTATTATTATTATTATTATTATTATTATTATTAATACTATTATTATATATTATTATTATTATTATTATTATTATTATTATTATTATTATTATTATTATTATTATTATTACAATTATTATTATAATTATTATTATTATTATTATTATTATCATCATCATCATCATCATCATCATCATCATCATCATCATCATCATGATCGTCGTCGTCGCCATTATTATTGCAATAACAATCACTACATTGTTATAGTTATCCTCATAATCGTCGTCATAAATATGATGATCAATAAACTTCGTCATATTCATATTATTGCTATTTTATTACAATCATTACACTTTTTTTTAATTGCCACTGTTGTTACCGTCCCATTCAGACGTGTTGATCATATAAGCATCTCAAATTATTGATTACATTCTGACACTTAAAGATGTTCTTTTGAATTCGCAATAAACCTTATTCTGCATCAGATTAGACATTCTTTCAAGTTCATTCCTCAGATTTTTATCTTATTGCTGCTGTTGATACCATTGTTATTTATTGGTGTTGCAGGAATTGTTGTTGTTGTTGTTGTCGCTGTGCTCTTGTGGTATGGCACTCACCATCGGATCTGTAAGTCCAGGATTCGCGTCCTGCTCTGAGAGAAGTTGAGGCCCAAAGTAGCGTTGTCTCTGTCGAAAAAAAATAATGAATAGTTTTGGTCTAACACATGAATGAACCATTACCCTGATAATCCTAATGTGCGGACTCCAGAACTCGGCTATGTGGTCTTTTTGGTATGACATTCGCCTTCGGATCAGAAGGATCAGGGTTCGAGCCCCACATAGTTGAGTCCTTGGAAAAGACTCTTTACTCACATTCTCTCACCGTACTCAGGTGTAAAATGATTACCTAGCCGAGACAAATTGTAATTTCGCCTAATAGGCGTCGTCTTGTTCTACATGTTAAGTGTTGCTGTTGGTAAAAGACCCTTTGTACACGCTTGGAGCACGTTCAGTGGTTGTTGCTCTACATAAATGTTCAAGGTTTTTTTTTTTTTTCTTTTTTTAAACAGAGTGTGGGCACAATACTGCCATTCACTGTCAAAGCGCTTTTTCATATTTTGGCCAGAAAACTTAAACCTCATAGATCGATTTATGAAAACGTCTATCAACTTTTAAATTATATTTCGTAAACACAAGACTTCAAAGAAATTTATTTAAAAATTATGGGAATTATAGACAAATTGATATCAGTGGTTTACAAGATAGCATTCGTGACGTCATAAATGAGGTTAAAAATATAAACGACTTCAACAAAGTATTGCGATCTATTATTGACCGTGAGGCACCGCCACAATGTCGGGTCGTATCGAATCGACCACACTCGCGATGGTTCAATTCCGAGATAAAGGAATTAAAGAGAAAAAAGAGACAGGCTGAAAGGAAATGGCGAAAGAGTGGCCTAACAGTATTTAAGGATATATACAAAGCAGCTAAGTCGGCTCTTTATAACGCCATCACATGCGCAAAAAAAGGCCCACTACAACGAAAAATTTCAAAGCATTACATCTTGCAAAGAACTGTTTTCCACCGCAAACGACCTTCTTGGCAGTAAGAAATCCACACCCCTTCCAGCGTCTAGAAATAACACCGAACTAGCTCAAAATTTTGCCAACTATTTCCACGGCAAGATAAAATCCATTAGGGAAAACTTAGACAATACATCATCATCATCGTCACCGAGCTTTGGACCATTCCATGGAACGCCACTACATGTTTTCGATCCAGCCACTGAGGATGAAGTGAAGTCAGCCATTTTAGATAGCCCATCAAAATATTGTGACTTAGTAGACCCCATCCCAACTAGTATTCTTAAGGCTTGTATTGAAGAACTGTTACCAACAATAATTGAACTTATAAATAATTCGTTGGTCTCAGGTAGTGTCCCCGACTCGTTTAAACGTGCCATTGTTAAACCACTATTAAAGAAGTCCGATCTAAATGTAAACGAACTGAAAAATTACAGACCTGTCTCCAACCTTCCATATCTATCCAAAGTGCTTGAACGCATTGTGTTAAAAAGACTTTTGTATCATATCCATCTAAATAATTTAAGTGAAAATTTCCAATCTGCCTATAAATCACATCATAGCACTGAAACTGCCCTTTTAAAAGTATGCACTGATATTCTTAATAGTATTGACAAAAATCATGTCTGTTTATTGACTATGTTGGACCTTTCGGCTGCATTTGACACCATTGATCACGAGATACTTATTAAACGATTAGAAATTACTTTTGGAATAAGAGACACTGCGCTTAGTTGGTTTAAATCATACCTAACATCAAGATCTCAGTCGGTTCTGATCGATGGCGCAGTATCAGAAACATTTCCTCTAAATTACGGCGTTCCGCAGGGGTCTGTCCTTGGTCCTGTTATTTTTACTCTTTATACTCAACCTCTTTCGGATATTTTTGTTAAAAATAAATTAATGTATCATTTCTATGCTGATGACACTCAGATCTATGTAAGCGATATCCCTAGTAATATCCCATCATTGATTACCCGTGTTGAAGACTGTATTAGAGATGTTAAATGCTGGATGGAAATTAACAAGTTAACCCATAGAGGCCCGGTGTTTGCTAAAAAAAATTCCCCTGAAGCCCAGTGTAAGGGGCATAACTCTTAACAAAAAAATACCAACACAAAGTTTAAAAATTATTAAACGAGAACCAAATGACATAAAATTATAATTTTAATTCCTTTTTATAGCCAGATAAATTTGCTTTCGAATGATATATAACATGACATGTTTTGATTTCAATAAATTGGGAAAAACTCGTTCCCCGCACCCCCATTCCCGTCATTTTCGTCAATCTCGGACTCCGATTCAGTGTCCTAATCACCTTGATCGGGTGCTAACGCCTCGTCTTGTCCATCCCCACCATCGTTTACATCTTCTCTTTCTAGTTCGATATCGCTTTCATTTCCAAAATCCTCTTCATCGTCTACACCACTCTCCAAAACATCATTTCTAGCGCCACGCAACAAACTCGTGAGGTACGGGAGTGCCATTCAGATCGCATTACGTTTACGATGTTTCCGGTTTAGAATAAAACGAAGTGATTCGTTGCAATAACAAAGTAAACATGATCCGTTTTTTCTCGGGGGCCACGGGCGATGACGGGCGATGCGGGCCTCAACAGTCGCGGGCGACTCCAGGGGAAGCGGGCCTCTATGGGTTAAAGCTGAATAATGAAAAGACAGAGGTGATGGTGTGTGGTAGAAAAAGTGTTTTGAAAGATGATTTTCTGAAGTTTACTCTAAATATAAATGGGTGCACAATTAACCTCTCAACGTGTGTGAAAAACCTCGGGGTAATGCTAGATCAACATATGACTATGCAGGCACAGTTTGATTCTCTATGTAGAAGTTTGACAATAGGATTAAAAAGAATTGCTTCAGTTAGACCTTTCCTAACAAGAGAAGTAACATGCAAACTAATAACATCTTTCATACTATCTAAAATAGATTACTGTAATTCGTTAATCTCGAATGTAAGCAACGATAAAATATCACGCCTTCAAAGTATCCAGAATGCGGCTGCTAAATTGATTTTAAGAAAGAAGATAACATCCTACTCATTGCCACTTTTGTATGAGCTGCATTGGTTACCAGTTAAAGGGAGAATCGAATTCAAACTAGCAGTATTGTGCTATAAGTGCCTTAATGATCAAGCACCATTGTATATTACTGAATTTTTAGAAACGTATAAGCCAACGAGGAGTCTACGTTCTGCACTAGATTCTACAAAATTAATTGTTACAAATAAATATAAATATAAATTTTACGGCGGCAGATCGTTCAGTCACGTCGGACCTTCCATCTGGAACTCTCTTCCTAAAAGAATAAGAGAAGCGCAGTCCTTATCAATATTTAAATCAAAGTTAAAACACCATCTCTTTGTTAAAACACATCTTGATTAATGCATCTTTGTAATTTGACCCCAATATGAATGTTAATTTAGTTTATGTTATTATATCATTATTTTATATTATTTCCGTATTTGACATAGCATGTGGATGTATTATAACATATCTTGTATTAATGACTTTATGTTTAGTTATTACATTGTTGTTTAATGATAATATTATGTTGATGTAGTTTGTATAATGTTTCATTTGTATAATAATGTCACTGTATTATTGTTTCGCGCATTGAGCATCACCCAGTGATGAAAATGCGCGTTATAAATGTCATGTATTATTATTTTAAATTGGGGGCCATTCTTATCAATCTGTATAATACGAAGTAAAAGTTGTCTGACCAATATCTAAGAAAAAAACCCAGCGGTTTGTTAGCTTGGGAACGATGTTTACATATATGCAGGTCTGACGTCTGAACGCAATTGTGGGCCTAGTTTAACATTGTTGTAATGGACATAATATTTTGCGTCATTCTTTTTAGATTTTCATTAAAACAATGAGCCCATAATAAATTGGGTTGTCAGACCTGCAAATAAGTGCACGTCGCTAATAAATAAAAAAATTATTATTATTATTATAGCGCCTAAACATGCACGTTTTCGTGCTCTGCGGGGCTATACATAATAGTAAAAAAAGAAAGAAAGAAAAAAAAAGGATTTTGTTTCTCTATTTATGCTTATTATGTAGTGACATAATAAGCATAAATAGAGAAACAAAATCTAAACAACATCGATTTCATAAAACAGCCTAACGGAGCAACCCAGTCTTCAGACAGTTCCTGAAAGATGATAAATTTTCACAGGGCTTTGTCCGAGGACTGAATGCGTTCCATAGGCGTGGAACAATGGATGAAAATGCTTTTTTACCAAGTGGATTTTGAGGTGGTAACTTTTAGAAGTTGGGACTGAGATGATCTTAAATTTCGAGTGGGTTCATATTCTAAATTAGTTCCTGCAAATATTCAGGTGCCAATCCATCCAGACATCTAAAAACGTAGCAGAATAACTTAAATTCTATCCCACAGGAAGGAAGCCAGTGCAATTCCTGGAAAAGTGGTATTATATGATCTCTTTTTAACCAGTCCAAAGCTGTGCCACTTATATAAAATTGATCACGTGGTCTAGTCAGAAGTAAATTTTGATCGATAGTGTCGAATGCTACACTTAAATCTAGTAAAACGAGCATCCCAGCACTTATATTATCTATATCATTTACGATATCATTTTTTTTAAAATGTAAGTAATGCCGTTTCTGTGCTATGTGAGGATTTTAGGCAGATTCAAATTTAACATTTAAGGCATGCATTTAACATGGTTAATAAGACGAGCAGCAACGACTTTTTCTATTAATTTTGAAATGAAATTAAAATTTGACACAAGTCGAAAATTCTTTATGTCATTGCAGCTTTTTCTTCTGGGGTCTAACCAAAGCATGTTTTAGCATATTTGGAAAATCGGGCAACACTAGACTTTCATTTACGATAGATGCAATAGCTGGAGCAAGATATTTTGCACAT